>NC_054468.1:10987665-11288201 GCF_017639515.1 Carcharodon carcharias | reverse complement strand
GATGAAGGGTGTCCTCAGTTTGACTTCAGGGGCTTCAATGTGACAAGGACTGTGTGGTTGTCACTTTTATCAATACTGTCATGGACAGATTCATCTTTTTTTTAAAACCCGAAGTGTCAGACACGCTACAGGTGATTTATATGTGAGTACCCCCCTCAATATTTCAGTACAGGTAATCCTTAATTAATTATGATTTTTAAAATTTGCATAAATATTGCTGTTGAAACAATTTGTTAATGCGCCTACAGTGTGACACTGTCCCTTTTAACAAGTTAACAACATTGCAAAATAAATGGCCTTGGTTTTGTGTTATCTCTGTATTTCTGTCTTTTTCACCTGCATCCAGCGGAAGGAATACTGCAGACAATTTGTCTCCAAGCTTACAGGTTAGGGCCTCATTCTGTGCTTCATCAGTTGCCTTCACAGAATGGCACATGACCACAATCTGCAAAGCGTACACATTAATCAGAGTGATAGGATAGTGGCAGAGCCTGGGGGCTGCAATAGAGCATCTCTGCTCTTTCACAGAGTGTCACAGATTCACACTGCTTCATTGGGCTTCGACTGTCCCTATCTGTGCAGCATCCTCCAGCCATCAACATGCTAAAATCTCGGCGCTCCTCCAATTCCTTTCCCTTCGGAGATGGGCTGATGGCAGCCTTGGTGGCACAATGTGTTGGCAGCAGCCAGGCACCTTGCAAACAAAATAATTCCAGATCTCAGATTAACCAAGGCATATGGCTTTCCCGGGAAGGACTGTCGAAGGAGGAAGCACCTTCTCACGCACTCGCAGGTGGACGTAAAAGATCCCATGGCATTATTCACAGGAGAGCAGAGGAGTTCTCACCGGTATTCAGTGCCAACATTAATTTCTCAATCAACATCACAAAAAAAACCACATTATCTGACCATTTATCACATTGCTGTTCTGAGGATATTGCTAAACTAATTGACTGCTGTGATTCCCTCCATTACAACAGGGACTATACTTCAAAAACATTCCATTGGCTGTAAGCACTTTAGCATATCCTTAGGTCATGAAAGACACTTGTATAAATGTTCTTTCTTAGTGACTGTGATTTCCAGAACATTCATCCTGAAACCAGGAAGAGACAGCCTGGATTGTACACTAAAATCTCTGGAGTAGGGATTGAATCCACTACCTTCTGAATCAAAAGCAAAAGAGCTATCCACTGGACCGAGGCTGATATTTGGACTAAGGCATATGGCTGTGCTTTAACCTGTTATAGAACAGAGAGAGGTACCTTCAATGCCTGACTGAGCACCTTGCAATTTATAAAATGTTACAATGAAAACCTCCTTCACACACTATCCTAACTTGAAACGATATTGCTATTCCTTCATCATTTTACTGGGTCAAAATCCTGGAACTTCCACCCGAACACCACTGTAGGTCTTCACCATACAAACTGCAGCGGTTCATGAAGGCGGCTCATCAACACCTTCTCAAGGACGACAAAGGGTGGGCAATAAGTGCTGGCTTTGCCAGCAATCTTGCGAATGAAGAACATTTTTCATAAAGTTTCAGACAGTAACCTGGCAGAAAGCGTACGGATTCAACGTGTTTGAACACTTTCGCAGCTATTTCTTTCATATTTGTTCTTGGGGTGTGGGCGTCGCTGGTAAGGTTGCTATTTATTACCCTCTGCTAGCTGGCCTTAGAAGGTCACAGTGAGCCATCTTCTTGAACCACTGATAGCTGATGACACAACATGTAGTTGATAGTGAAGAGGAGAGCTGTTGACCCCAGGATGATGTCAATAGTTTGGTTGAGTGGGCAGAGAAGTGGTAAATGGAATTCATTCTGGAAAAGTGTGAGGTAATGGATTTGGGGAGGGCAAACAAAGCAAGGGGATACTCAAAAATAGGAAGTTATTGAGAGGAGTTGAGGAAGTGAAAGACCTTGGAGTGCATGTCCACAGATCCTTGAGGGTGGCAAGACAGGTGGACAAGGTGGTCAGGAAATCACATGGAATGCTTGCCTTTATTGGATGAGGTATTGAACACAAAAGCAGGGATGTAATGATGGAACTGTATAAAACACTGGTTAGACCACACCTGGAATTTTGTGTACAGTTCTGGTCAGCACATTACAGGAAGGACATAATTGCTCTGGAGAGAGTACAGAGGAGATTTACAAGAAGGTTGCCAGGGCTTGAAAATTGCAGCTATGAGGAAAGATTGGATAGGCTAGGGTTGTTTTCCTTAGAATAAAGGAGGCTAAGACCTAATTGAGGTGTACAAAATTATGAAGGGCCTAGATAGGGTAGACAGGCAAGGCTTGTTTCCCCTAGCTAAGGGGTTAATTACCAAGGGGCATAGATTTCAGGTGATTGGTTGATGGATTAGAGGGGACAAGAGGAAAAACTTTTTCACCCAAAGGATGGTGGGCATCTGGAATTCACTTCCCAAGTTGGTGGTTGAGGCTGAAACGCTCGACTCATTTAAAAGCAACCTGGATCTGCAACTGAAGTGCTGTAACCTGCAAGGCTACAGACCAGGTGCTGGAAAATAGGTTTAAATTGAGCAGCTAGTTTCTTTTTCCTCTTTTTGGCTGGTGCAAACATGATGGGCTGAATGGCCTTTTTCTGCACCGTAACATTTCTATGGTTCTATGGTACAACTGAATGGCTCACTAGACCACTTGAGAGGGCAGTTTAAGAGTCAATCACATTGGTGTGGGCCTGGTATAACATAAAGGCCCAGACTAGTTAAGGAATGGAAGGTTTCCTTCCCTGAAGGCACATTAGTGAACAAGTTGCATTTTCATGACAATCTGACAGTTTTATGATCATATTTGCTGATATCAGTTTTTGTTTCGAATGTGAATTCAATTTCTCAAACTGCCATGGTGGGATCTGAAATCACATTAGCCCAGTAAAACAATCACCACGCCATTGTTAATGACCACTGAGCTCAAAATCCTTTTTACTTTATGAGCTACTCGGTTGTAAGGATGGTGAAATTGTTACCACTAGGGAGTAGTTGAGGGAAATAGCAAAGATGCATTGAAGGGGAACCTAGCAAAGTGGGTGAGGGAGAGAGGAATAACAGATTATGCTACTCAGGTGAGCTGAAGTAAGGTGGGAGGAGGCTCGTGTGGAGCATAAACACCTGCATGGGTCAACTGAGCCCAAGAGTCCATTTTAGTGCTGAAAATTTATACGTCAATCATTGAATCGTAGAATTGGACAGCACAGAAGGAGGTGATTCAGTCCATTGTATCTCTTTGAAAGAGCTAGCCAATTAGTGCCACTCTCACCTGCTCTTTCCCCATGGCCCAGTAATTTTTTTTTTTTGCTTGTCGAGCACACATCCAATTCTCTTTAGAAAGTCACTTCTGAATCTTCTACCACTTTTTCACACAGTGTGTTCTAGATTGTTAACAACTTGTGGTATCAAAATAATAAACCATCCTGTTTGTTTTGCGCATTTGTGTTGTCAGTTCGTCAGTCACCCTGGGGTTCCCTGGATGTGCAGGTTGAAAAATTAGTTTGGCAGCACAGCTGTTTCGAAGTTGTGTTTCTACCATTCCCCAGGGCATGACTGCACACATGCTCTGTCTTTAATGGCTTTATGGTTGCATACCATGGAGCCTTGGAGGGGAACATATTAATTTTGTTCACAATTCCCATTAATTTGCATATATCCAGGCTGCCAAAAGTAACACACATCAGTGTTCCCAATCAGGGTCTATCCACCGACAAGGCCAGGAACAATTCTTTTCCAAATGGGATCACCCAGCAAATAAGGAATAATTTTTTGAGCTTCAAGGGTTGAACTGGGAGGGGCCTCAAGACTGCCTTTGGCCCTGGCCATAGTTTCCTCACAGGAATTCTCTTGAGTGTTCAGTCTTTATTTGATGCCATATAAGATCACAGCACAGGAATGCCCCTGCGTAGCACACATCAGACTGTCTTACATCCCTCTCCATAAACTAGCTCATCCAAAACTACTGCCTGCATCCAAACTCGCACCAAATCCCATTCATCCATTACTCCCCATGTCACAGATCTACCTGGGCTGCTGGTTCAACAGCACCTCAATTTTAAAATTCTCACCCTTCTTTTCAAATCTTTGGCTTCGACTGTCCCTACCTGTGTACCATCTTCCAGCCAACAACATGCTGAAATATTGGTGCTGCTCCAATTCTGGCCATTTGAGCAGCCCAATTTTCATCGCTCCACTATTGGCGGCTGTGCCTTCAACTCAAGCTCAGGAAGTCCCTCCCTAAACCTCTTCATCTCCCTTTCTTCCTTTAAGAAGCTTCTCAAAACCTAGCACATTGAACAAATTTTTGATCATCTGCGCTAATGTTTCCTTAGGGGGATTGGTGACAAACTTGAAACTGAAAATGAAGACTTGCATTTAGATTGTGCCTTGCACATCCAAGGAATGCCCCAAAGTGCTTCACAATCAATGAAATGCTTTTTAAGTGTAGATACTTGTAATGTAGGTAATGCAGCAACCAATTTGCACACTGCAAAATCCCACAAACAGTAGTGAGATAAATTGCCAAATAATCTGCTTTTGTCGTGTTGATTGAGAGTTAAATTTTGGCTAGGTTAACACCCTAGCTCTTCTTCAAAATAGTGCCATGGGGATCTTTTACCTCCATCTGAGAGGGCAAATGGGACCTCGGCTGGACATCTCATCTGATGGTGCAGCATTCCCTCAGTACTACAAGGGAGCATCAATCTTGATTTCATGCTCAAGTCTATGGGACTGAAACCACAATGTTCTGACTTGGAGGCAAGAGTGTTACCAACTGAGCCACAACCGACACCTTGCCTGATTATGCGCCTGTGAAGCAACTTGGGATGTTTTATATCATTAAAGCCACCATTTAAACGCACACTGATAAACAACGCAGGCTAAATGTTAAAAGTGAAGCCAAATTAAGGATGATTTTGTCCTGTGGTCTCATGCCCAATGGGAACAAGTTTGTGACAGGCACAGCTTATTTCACAACAATCCCTTACAGCCATTAGACAGAGAGGATTTTCACCACATTACTCGGATAAATTCCAAACCGGATTCTAGACACAAAATGACACTACCTGACCCACTGAGTCACACAGTCGCTCAATTTGCCCTTCCTTATGCACACTGCATGTCCTCCACATGATACCTTCTCGAGTGTTTCACTCAAACAACAGATGTTAGACACCTACATAAAGTTCTGATGATGGACTAGTTTTAGGGTTCAATGAAATGCAACCTTGAACAGGAAATGTACAGCAGGAAGGATTATTAAAGTTTAAAACAACATCTCCAGTGAGCTTACAAACTCCATCTTTCAAACGAATGGCTTATGCTGTCTGAATTTAACCAGCTGCTTAATTGGTAGATCGTCAGATACTGATCGTTAAGGGAGGGTTTTTAAATTACTTTTGCAAATTAATATAAAACTCTGACACCCAAGTAAGAGAATGTCTATAAATATCCATTCTATATCATTACAACCTTGGGAGTCAGAAACAGCACAGATAGTGGTAACAGGTCAATCAAAAGAAGATTCCTTCCTGTGTCCATTCTAAATGCACAAGTGTTGATTTTACCTCCAATTTATGCAGGAAAAAATTCACCGTTTGTGGGTATATGTGTTCAGGTGATGAAATTAAAGATCACAGCGTAAGGTGAAGAAATGACCAAACACCACAGCTCTGTGAACTCTCTGACTCCCAAAATAATGACTTTCTCCCTTCCACCTTTCATCGACCCATTTCCCTCGCCTGCCCTCGAAGTTCTATGCAGGATATCGGTCAAGGTCATCATCTCAAAAACCAGAAGAGCTTCTGTGAAAGCTCAGCTAGTTAAGTACTCTGGTGCAGAACAGGACCAGGAGGATTCCACATTAGATCTAATGTCCCAATCTCCGCCAGCCCAAAACCCTCTGAGGTACTGAAATCCTCCAATTCTGCCCTATTGTGCATTCTGAATTTCCTTTGCCCCTCCGTTGGTCACCCATGCCTTCAGCTGCCTGGGCTCTAAACTCCCTACACCTCCTACCTCTCCCTCCTCCTTTAACACCCTCCTTAAAACCTCTCACTTCAAACAAGCTTTTGCTCACCTGTCCCAATATCGCCTTATGCAGTCTGGCATCAAACTATTGTTTGGTAATCACTCCCAAGATGTACTTTGGGGAGTTTCACTAGTTAATGTTGCTGTATAAACGCAAGGTGTTGTTGGGATGAGAAAATCAGTCAAGATTGATCACAATCCAACATCCCTCTGCTGGGATGTCCATTCACTGGTCTGGATGTTAGGAGCGGAGATAATTGGGTTCAGCTTTGATGACCTTCCATTGTCAAATATCCTACTGGCATTCACCGTTCTGGATCAAAAAAAGACAGATGGAGACTTGGCTGAGCTACCGAAAGACATCTACGTAGAGTCAAAGTCAACATACTCAGCATAGGTAGAGCAGCAGTAAATGGAGTCGCAAAGTGCTGTAGGCGGTATAACGTAGCAAATTGCTGGAGCTTTTATGAGAAGAAATTACACCAATTATGAAGATTAACCTGCAGATGAATTGAATTCACACTTGAGCAGCCGTGTTAATTATTTTAGTTGAATGAAATGAAAATTGGCATGTGTTCCGAAACACCTGCTGAGTCTTTCTTGCAGTGGACCTGCTGGTAATTGGCTCATGTACATGTAATGTTGCATTATTGGAAGCCTGCATCTATATAACTGGCAGAATTAATATAAGCGCCATTACAAGTTTGTCATTCCAAATGCAATTCTCTTCTCACAGGAAAGAGCACGAGGGAAAGCCAAGTCCATTCAGCCCATCAAGTACTTCCACAGACCCTGCCTAATCCATATTGTTTGTGGCATTATGTACTATGCGTACAATCTAACCCATCATGGGAATTTACTAAATCACTTCATAGTCTTCCTCATGGCCCTCCGCATCTCTGTAAACTCCTCCAGTCCTACAGCTCTCTGAGATCTATGTCTTTCTCATCATCTTGCGCATCATACAAATCCTTTCGGCTCTCCTTTGGCGGATGTACCATCAACAACCAAGGCTCCAAGCTCTGGAAATGCATCCGTAAATCTCTTTGCCTCTCCTCGTTTAAGACTTTTCTTAAAACCTACCTCGTTACCCTAAGACCTCCTTATGTGACTTGGGCTAGAATTTTACATTCAGCGTACAGGCGCTCGCCCGCCATGCTGGAACATGAAATTGACGCACGGTGAGGTCGGGCATGTGTCCCGATGTCATCACGAACTTGCGCGATGTTTCGTTCGGCGGGTGTGCGCTGGAGTCTGCTGCACGCCCACCAATAATTGAAAGGCCTATTAACGTCATTAAAAAGGTAATTAAATTGTATTTTACACTGGCCGTCCAACCTTATGGTTGACAGGCAGATGAAAAGAGGCCAAGCCTTACGTATTTTAGAGAACCTCATCCACAAACGGGATGAGGTTTCCTCCCGTTAATACTAATTAAATAAAACCTTTATTTTGAAAATAAAACACGTCCCAAATCACGTGACACAGTCACGCACGTGGGAACTGCGCGCTAGACACGACTCTCCCTCTCCTCCCCGCCCGCACAGGGAGCGCTGAGCGCTACCGCTCGTAATCCACTGAGGGCAGGCCTTAATTGGCTCGCCCAGCATGAAATCGTGGTGCAGAGCCGATCGCGGGTGGTGGTCGGCTCCCCGACAGCCCCCACCCACTCCCGCCGACGAATGTAAAATTCTGGCCTCGGTGTCAAATTTTGTCTGACCTCATTCCTGTGAAGCGCCTTGGGATATTTTACTACATTCAAGGTGCTATATAAACGCAAGTTATTGTTGTTGATGATGGGTTAACCATGAAGGTATTTTTGTCTATCCCTCCCTCCCAACTTCCTAAGGTGAACCCCTAGTTGCACAAGCACCCATTTAGGAGAGCTGGCCACCCCCTGACCCCACATACTTTGATGGGGTCAGTGGCAGAGATCACTAGTGGGCCTTTGATGCCAGGGCCAAAGACTCTCAGACTCCCATTTTTTAATAATTTGTTCATGAGATGTGGGCGTCGCTGGCTGGGCCAAAATTTATTGCCCATCCCTATTTGCCCTTGAGAAGGTGGTGGTGAGCTGCCTTCTTGAACCACTGCAGTCCCTGTGGACCAGGTACACCCACAGTGCTGTTAGGGAGGGAGTTCCAGGATTTTGACCCAGCGACAGTGAAGGAACGGCGATATATTTCCAAGTCAGGATGGTGAGTGACTTGGAGGGGAACTTCCAGGTGGTGGTGTACCCATGTGTCTGCTGCCCTTGACCATCTAGATGGCAGTGGTCATGGGTTTGGAAAGCGCTGTCGAAGGAGCCTTGGCAAGCTGCTGCAGTGCATCTTGTAGATGGTACACACTGAACATGAGAACCAAAGAAACAGGATCTGCAGGAAGCCATTTCATCCTCCATCATTCAATAAAATCATGGCTGATCTTCCGCCTCAACTCCACTTTTCCCCACTATCCTCATATCCCTTAATTCCCTTAGAGCCCAAAGATCTACTGACCTTTGTCTTGAATGTACTCAATGACTGAGCATCCATGGCTCTCTGGGGTAAAGGATTTCAAAGACTCACAATTTTTTTGAGTGAAGAAATTTCTCCTCATCTCAGTCCCTAACCGCTGACCCCTTATTCTGGGACCGTGTCATCATGCCCTAGTCCCCTATCCAGGGGGAGCATCTTCTCAACATCTACCCTGCAAAATGTTATATGTTTCAATTAAATAACCTTCCAGCCACAGGGCCCCAGCAAGGAGTGAATATTAAAGGTGGTCAGTGAGGTGTCAATCAAGCGCTGCTTTGCCCTGGTGTTGGGCTTCTTGAGTGTTGTTGAAATTGGACATAGCCAGGCAAGCAGAGAGTATTCCATTACAACCCTGACATACAACTTGTGGACAGACCTTTTGAGAGTGACTCATTGCAATATTGTTACCGCCTGATTTGCTCTTATAGACACAGATTTATGTGGTTGGCCCTGTTAAGTTTCTAATCATTGGAGACCCCCAAGGATCTTTACGGTGGGGGTTTCAGTGATGGTAATGCTGGTGAATGTCATGGGGAGGTGGCTTGGTTCTAGAGATTAGAGATGGTCATTGCCTGGCACTTACGTTGCATAAATGTTACTTGCCGCTTATCAGCCCAAGCCTGAATGTTGCCCAGGCCTTGCTGCATGTGGGCACGGACTTTTTGAGTACTTGAGCAGTTGAGAATGAAACAGAATATGGTTTCTGCCATTCCATTCAATTATCTTTATCACTAACTCTGCCTCTTTCAACTAAACCTAGAAGAGCATGAAATCTCATCTATTCCTGTGCTGGGATGCATCCAACAATAAAAGATACATGTGGGAATGAGGGAGGTGGTCTCTCAACCTTCTCAAGTCTGCCAGCAATCTGAAATTCTCAAAAGAAACTAGCTTTAAGCCACTCTCAGTACAGCTGCTGTTCATCATAAGCGACAGTTGCCAACAGCTAATCCGTTGTCAGAAACAGGCTGCTGGGAGCACCCTGGGGATCAATAGTACAATAAATGATGGAACACTCAAGATATAACAGACCCGGCCTCCTGCCTGACTTTACTTTTACAGCTTTCGAACTGTCTTGACATCAATTTTCACTGCAGCAGCCCAGCGACTGTGTGTAGCTACCCGCTTGCAAATTTTCTTAACAGTTTTCAAGAGCTTCGCCAAACCTCAAATTCCAATGATGTATCAGTGGTTCAGGATCTTCCAGGTGGTGATGGTGACACAGGACAATCCTGTTCCATTACAGCCTACACCAAAGAGACACACTCTGTTGGGCGCCCGCACAATACTTTAAGGACAACAACAGAGGCCCTGGAGCAGAATCGGGAACTTCTCCCATTTTTAAAAAATGTATTGCTTTGATGCAATAATATGCTAATTAAGAGTTCAGCCCAGGGGAAACTGCTAAGGGTTGGCTCGTGAAAGAATTAGCCCGCATCTCAGCCTTCCTCCATCAACATCCCGGAGTTTATGTTGTCCCACCAACAGGACAGACCCATGCCGGGGGTGGGTGGGGAGGGGGCATGGTGGTTTATAGTCAGTTGGGAGTGTTCCCTGGAAGTCCTTAGCATTGACACCAAACCCCATGGCTTCAGGTGAAACAAAACAAAACATCCCCAATTAAGGAACCTCTACCCTCAACTGATAAATCTGTTCTTTGCCATATTGGAAGAGGAGCTGTTTGAGGGCCAAAGGTATAGAACATGTTCTGGGCAGGGATCTTCAATCTCCACCAAGCATAGTTCCGTGTTACTATGTAGCTGGCCAGATCTTGAAGGTCATCATTGTCAGACTGGGCCTGCATCAGATGGTGAGGGAACCAACACGAGGAATTAGCCTATTTGACCTCATCTTCGCCAATGCAACATGTCGCATACACATTTGCCCACAATGTATGGCCATCTCACAGTGCTTTTGTAGACAGAGTTTTATCTCCACACGGGGCACTCGCTCTACTGTGTGCTGCTGTTTTGCAAAGTAGTGTTGAACAAGTTAAATCTGTTAAAGACAGATCCAGCAGCCCAACACAGGACATCAATGAAGTGATGTGGGCCATTAGCAGCAGCAGAACTGTATCCCAACAAAACCTTGGACCTCAAAATCTGGCACACCATGGGGTCCTCAATCACCAGGAATCCAGGAAACCAACCATGTTTGAACCCATAAAGTAGAATAGTGTCAGGGTCAGCACAAGGCACATCTTGGGATGAGGAGCCAAGCTAGTAACATTAGCATGCAAGTAGCCCTGTGTTGTAAACACCAACAGCATCAGGATTAACGGCCCCTTGGCTACTGGATGCAGCAGACAGCTCTGCAGCCTGGTGACACAAAATCAAGTAATGGGAGAAGTGACTGAGGACACTGAATCATAGGGAAGGCTGAGATTAGAAAACAGACTGGCTGTGATACCTCATTGATTGAATTTCTTTCTCTGGGGCATGGACACAGCAACACCCACTTTTTAATCTCCTGAAAGAACATTTGCACCAATGATTCTGACTCCAACGGCAATCTTGCATAATCATAGAATCCCACAGCAAGAAGGAGACCATTTGACCCGTGCTGTGCCAGCTTCTATATAAGAGCTATCCAATTATTCCAACTCCGTTGCTCTTTCCCCATAGTCCTGCAATTTTCTCCTCTTCAATATTCAATTTCCTTTTGTAAGTTACTACTGAATCTGCTTCCGCTGCCCTTTCAGGCAGCACATTCCAGATCATAGCAACTTGCCATGGAAACAAAAATTCTCCACATCTCCCCATTGGTTCTTTTATCAATTATCTTAAATCTGCATCCTCTGGTTACCAATCCTCCTGCCACTGAAAACAGTTGCCTCCTTATTCACTCTATCAAACACCCATGTGATTTTTGAACGCCTCTTTTAAATCTCCCTACAACCATCTCTGCTCTAATCAGAACAATCCCAGTTTCTTAACATCACTGAAGTCCCTTGTACCTTTCTAGAAAATAGCCTCAGAATATTTATCTTATCCTAGCATCTGCATTATTTAACTGTAATCTTCTGATACCTTCCCTCCTGCCTCTACTAGTCCCAACAACACAGAGGCAGGGGAAGAATTCTGTTATACTTAGAGAGCAACATTTCCATTCTTTCAGTAGAGGGAAAATTAGGCAGCACATAACACTGGGTGCTGTGAAATACCATAAAGAATCACTGACCCTGCCTAACATTCTATTCTTCTCCATCCTGATATCTGCAAAGTCTTATACTGCACAAAATCAAACTTTCTTCCAAACGGCAGTTGGATATATACTTCACAAGGGACAATTTACAGGGCTATGAGGAGAGAGCAGGGAAGACTATTTGGCTAGCCCTTTCAAAGGGCTGGCACAAGAACGAAGGGGCTGAGTGGCCTACATACGAACATACGTGTGAGCATACGAATGTGGAAAATCTTTGTTTACATAGTGAGCCTGCTCCACCACCCAATAAGATCTATGGCTGATCTGATTGTGGCCTCAGGTCTACATCCCACCTACCCCCGATAACCTTTGACTGCCTTGTTAGTCAAGAATCGATCTACCTCTGCCTTAATAGTATTCAATGACCTTGCTTCAACTGCCCTCTGGGGAAGAGATTTCCAAATATTCACAACCCATTGAAAGAAAAAAAATTCTTCCCATCTCCATCTTAAATGGGAGAACCCTTATTTTTAAATTCGTGTCCCCTAGTTCTAATCTCTCCCAAAAGGGAAAACATCCTCCCTCCATGCTACATGATTCTAAGTGACTGCACAGCAAGTGGCCTTTCAGACCCTCTGGATTTATCTGTTATTTCATTGCAGTGTGTGGGAGCTTGCTATGTTATTATGGGAGCTTATGTTATTTTGTTTGTGGGAGCTTATGTCATTGGCAACTGCATTTCCTAAGTACAATCGTGATTACACTTCAAAAGTGCTTCCTTGGCTGTGGAGCACTTTGGGATGCTCTGAAAGAAAATGCCTTTCTTTTTTAATAAAGGCTCGATCTTTCTTTAAGGTGAATCAAGGCAATTGGTTTTGCCAAACACTGTTTGGGAGGGGTGGAATGTGGATAAAGAGAACACAAAGTCAGCAGCAGAACATACAACTAAAGCAGAATTTTTATGAATAAGCAGCAATTCTAATAGCTTGGGTTACAACGGTGCATCTGCTCAGATAAAGCAGCAGATTCCAATTCCAACTTCTGACACTCTTGTTTGGCGATACTGCCAAAGACAGATTAGAGCAATTGTATTAAATGGCTTTCTCCTTTCCTGCTCCTGATACCTTGATGACAGGAATTCTAATGGCACTGCAAACAAGCATGTTGCAGGACTGTTAAGAGTTCTGTAAATCTGGTGTAAATGACAAAGAGGTGCAGTATGTAGATCCTGCTGTTGTGAATGTAATATTTAAAACTCATTCTATCACTAAAGAATGAACTATGATAAGCTTTCTGAACTACAAACCAGAGATGATAGCAAGGAGCTGCAAAGTTGCCATGGCAAGAATGAACCACACAAGATAGGTTAGACAGGCACCTAGAATTTAACTGTTACACAGCAAGATTCCAGAGACTGTTTAAACAGAATTTTCCCTAGAAGGATGTCAAGGTTTTGGAGAGGGGGTTGAGGGGCGGAGGTGCAGAGAGTTTTTGGTAATGTAGAAAATGAGGCACCCAATTTGTGCACAGCAAGCCCCCACAAATAGTTACCTCAATAGTCAGATAATTTGCTTTTAGTGAGGCGGGTTGAGAGATAAATATCAACCGGGACACCAGGGAGGAGTCACTTGCTCTTTTTCAAAATAGTACTATGCGATCTTTTACATCCACATGAGGGGGCAGGTTTAACATCTTACCTAACAGTGCAGGGTAGGAGGCTGGACACTGGTGGCATACAGAATTTAACTTACTCAAAACCCATCGACTTAGGTACCTGTTTCTCCACAAGAGAAAGGGCATTGACATGTTCATATAACAGCATTGGTGGCAAACCAAATGTAATTCTAGCCTGAGCTATGATTGAATAAAACCAAACATGAACTTCCACTAACACTGATTTAAATGGTGCACACTTTTTAAAATTCATTCATGGGATGTGGGCATCACTGGTCAGCCTTTACTTCCTATCCCTAATTTCCCTTGAGAAGGTGGTGGTGAGCTGCCTTCTTGAACCGCTGCAGTCCCTGTGGTGTAAATACACATACAATGCTATTCTATTCCAGAAAGTCAGTGGTGAAGAATGGTACTAGGTCAACCTTTCCTCAGTCTTTATTTACAGTGTGTACCATCTACAAGATGCGCTGTAGAAACTCACCAGGCTCCTCAGACAAGCACCTTCCAAACCCATGACCACTACAATTTAGAAGGACAAAGGCAGCAGACACATAGGAACACCGCCACCTGGAAGTTACCCTCCAAGCCACTTACCACCCTGACTTGGAAATACATCACCGTTCCTTCACTGTCACTAGGTCAAAATCCTGGAACGTCTTCCCTAACAGCTCTGTGGGTGCACCTACACCACAGGGACTGCAGCGGTTCAAGAAGGCAGTTCACCACCACCTTCTCAAGGGCAATTAGGGATGAGCAATAAATGCTGGCCTGGCCAGTGAAGCCCACTTCCCTTGAATGAATTTGTTAAAAAATTACATTCATACACGAGTGTCAGAAAGTGTCTCTCTACATGTGCCCTAGTGAAACTCCAGTTAATGCCTACCGCCTGCATAATTAATCACAAATGACACACAATTAGCAACCCACACACACTGTGGAACTGAGTCACGGATTGCAGGTTTAATAACACAGGAACATAAGAAATAGGCCCCTTCAGCCTGTTCCACCATTCAAAAATATCATGGCTGATCTTCTACAAAACTCTATGTTCCCACCCTATCACTGTATCCCTCTATTCCTTTGTTGATCTCTGTCTTGAACATACTCATTGACTGAGCATCCACAGCTCCCATGGGATAGAGAATTCCAAAGATTCACAACCCTCTGAGTGAAGAAATTGCTCCTCATCACAATTCTAAGTGGCCGACCTCTTACCCTGAGACTGGGACCCTGTGTTCTAGGCTCTCCAGCTAGACCAAACGGCATCTCAGCATTGAGCCCTCCAGGAGCTTTATATGTTTCAAAGGGATGACCCCTTGTTCTTCTAAACCACAGGGAACAAGGACCCATTCTATTCAATCGCTCCTCATTTAATGGCCCAGGAATCAATCTAGTGAATCTTTGCTGCAATCCTTCTAAGGCAAGTATACCCTTCCTTAGATATGAAGACCACCAAAGGTCTCACCAAAGCCTTATGCTCCAACCACCAGCAATAAAGGAGAATACCATTTGCCTTCCTGATTGCATTTTTTACTTGCATAATAACTTTCTGATCACTCAGTTTGTGCGGTGTAATGATTGATCTCAACACCTCTGCAACGAGTAGAGAAAGGAGTCTCGGATTCTTGCTTGGGCATCACACATGGGCTGGGCTGCCATATTCCCTACAAATCCTTGGTTAAGTGACCTGCTGGTCTTCACTGTGAAGACCTACAGGTGAAGGAAAGACACTTTTTTTAAAATTATTCATTCATGGGATGTGGACATCACTGGAGAAGCATTTTGATAGGCCAGCATTTATTATCCTAGTTCAGAGGGCATTTAAGAGTCAACCACATTGCTGTGACCAGGCCAGAACAGCAGATTTCCTTTCTTAAAGGAACATTAGTGAACCAGATGAGTTTTTACAACAATTGACAATGATTTCATGGTCACCAGAATTCAAATTCCACCATCTATCGTGGCAGGATTCAAACCCGGGTCCCTGGGAAAATTAACCCTGGGTCTCTGGATTACTAGTGCAGCAACAATACCACGACACCATCACCTCCCCATGAAGTACAGAAGTAGAGAAAGTGAAGTGTGTCTGATTGAGGAGTCAGTACCTTCAGTGGGGAGGGGAGAACAGTGAACATTTCTTTTTAAATGAGAAGTTTTTTTGGAGAAGCATTTTGATACATGAGCTGTCAGATGTAAAGTGCAGGCTACGGAGGGAATACCACCATCTTTCGCATCAGTCTCTCACACATCAACCTGCTGACATGCTGTAGGAACTGAAATTGTGTGTAACGGACCGTGCCATTTAAAATGACAAGTTAGGTCCTTTATTGAAAGCGGCAATAAAACAGCAATCAATCAGTATTCACTCCAACATCAGAGAGCAACCAGGCACTGGCTGGAACGTAACAATGATAAAAGTACACTCGATACTGACACAATTGTACAGCATGGCTGCACTGTTTGTGATTTGCTTTCAGTAGCGAGGGGAATTTACAGGATTGATAACCACTCCTTGTTCTGCAACAGCAGCAACAAACAAGAGCGGCCAGTTAAAACCAACACACCCAATGAAAAACTGAAGTCAGTGCACAGTAAAACTGAGTTTCTTTTTATTTGGATAGGGGACGTGGACTTTGCTGGCTAAGCCAGCATTTATTGCCCATCCCTAATTGCCCTTGAGAAGGTGGTGGTGAGCTGCCTTCTTGAACTGCTGCAGTCCATGTGGTGTAGGTACACCCACAGTGCTGTTAGGGAGGGAGTTCCAAGATTTTGACCCAGCTAGAGTGAAGGAACGGCGGATATATTTCCAAGTCAGGATGGTGACTGGCTTGGATGGGAACTTCCAGGTGGCGGTGTTGCCATCTATCTGTTGCCCTTGTCCTTCTAGATGGTAGTGGTCATGGGTTTGGAAGTTGCTTTCTAAGGAGCCTTGGCGAGTTTCTGCAGTGCATCTTGTAGATGGTACACACTGCTGCTACTGTGCGCCGGAGGCGGAGTAAGTGAATGTCTGTGGATGGGGTGTCAATCAAGTGGGCTGCTTTGTCCTGGATGATGTCAAGCTTCTTGAGTGTTGTTGGTACTGCAAACAACCAGGCAAATGGAGAGTATTCCATCACGTTCCTGACTTGTGCCTTGTAGATGGTGGACAGGCTTTGGGGAGCCAAGAGGTGAGTTACTCATTGCAGGATTCCTAGCCTCTGACCTGTAGCCACAGTATTTATATAGCTAGTCCAGTTCAGTTTCTGGTTAATGGTAACCCCCAGGATGTTGATAGTGGGGGACTCAGCAACAGTAATGCCACTGAATGTCAAAGTGTTATGGTTAGACCCTCCCTTGTTGGAGATGGTCATTGACAGGCACTTGTGTTGCATGAATGTTACTTGCCACTTGTCAGCCCAAGCCTGGATATTGTCCAGGTCTTGACGCATTTGAACACAGACTGCTTCAGTATCTGAGGAGTCGCAAATGGTGCTGAACAGGAAGTGCCAGGTTGCTCTCTGAAGTTGGAGTGGACACTGATTGATTGCTGTTTTATTGCAGCTTTCAACAAAGGACCTAGCTTGTCATTTTAAATGGCACAGTCCATTAATTTACTGGCTGGAACTGCTGATGACTCCTTCAATCACTTTACTGATGATTGAGAGTAGACTAATTGGGGGTGGGTAATTGGCCAGGTTGGATTTGTCCTGGTTTTTGTGTACTGGACATACCTGGGTAATTTTCCACATTGCTGGGTAGATGCCAGTGTTACAGCTGTACTGGAACAGCTTGGCTAGGGGTGCAGCAAGTTCTGCAACACAAGTCTTCAGAACTATTGCTGGAATATTGTCAGGTCCCATAGCCTTTGCAGTATCCAGTGCCTTCAGCCATTTCTTGATATCACGTAGAGTGAATCGAATTGGCTGAAGACTGGCATCTGTGATACTGGGAACCTCCAGAGGAAGTCAAGATGGATCATCCACTCAGCACCTTCTGGCTGAAGACTGTTGCGAATGCTTCAGCCTTATCTTTTGCTGTGATGTGTTGGGCTCCCCCATCATTGAGGATGGGGATATTTGTGAAGCCTCCTCCTCCAGTGAGTTGTTTGATTGTCCGCCAGCATTCACAAGTGGATGTGGCAGGAGTGCAGAGCCTAGGTTTGATCCGTTGGTTGTGGAATCGCTTAGCTCTGCCTTTCACTTGCTTGCTGCTTATGCTGTTTGGCATGCAAATAGTCCAGTGTTATAGTTTCACCAGGTTGACACCTCATTTTTAGGTATGCCTGGTGCTGCTTCTGACATGTCCTCCTGCACCCTACATTGAACTAGGGTTGATCCCCAGTCTTGATGGTAATAGTAGAATGGGGGATATGCTGGGCCAGGAGGCTACAGATTGTTAAAAACAAAAAACTGCGGATGCTGGAAATCCAAAACAAAAACTTTACAGCCTTCCAGACTGAGTATTGAATTCAACAACTTTAGATCTTGAACTCCCTCCTCCATCCCCATCCCCTTTCTGTTTCTTCTCCCTTCCTTTTGTTTTTTTTCCAATAATTTATATAGATTTTTCTTTTCCCACCTATTTCCATTATTAAATCTTTTACGCCCCCCCACCCCCACTAGAGCTATACCTTGAGTGCCCTCCCATCCATTCTTAATTAGCACGTTCGTTTAGATAATATCACCAACTTCAACACCTATATGTTCTTTTGTTCTTTTGACTTTGACATCTTTTGATTATCTGCTCCTATCACTGCTTGCTCGTCTCTACAACCACACCACCCCCCTCCGCTTCTCTCCCCTCACCCAACACCCCCCCTTCTCTCCCCCCACCCAACCACCACCCCCACCACCCCCCCTCCACACACACCTTAAACCAGCTTATATTTCACCCCTTCCTTGGATTCACCTAGTTCTGTTGAAGGGTCATGAGGACTCGAAACGTCAACTCTTTTCTTCTCTGCCGATGCTGCCAGGCCTGCTGAGTTTTTCCAGGTAATTCTGTTTTTGTTTAGGCTACAGATTGTGTTTGAGTACAATTCTGCTGCTACTGATGACCCACAGTGCCTCACAAATACCCAGTCTTGAGTGCTAAATCTGTTCGAAATCTATCCCATTTAGCACAGTGCCATACAACACGGTGGAGGGTATCCTCAATGTGAAGGCAAGACTTCGTTGACACAAGGACAATGTGGTGTTCACCCCTATTGATACTGTCATGGACAAATGCTTAGAACCATATAAAAGTTACGATGCAGAAAGAGGCCATTCAGCCCATCATGCCTACACAGGCCAAGATGAGAATGTAGAAACTAGCCGCTCATTTTTAATCCCACTTTCCAGCACCTGGTCTGTAGCCTTGCAGGTTACAGCACTTCAGATGCAGATCCAGGTACCTTTTAAATGAACTGAGCGTTTCAGCCTCAACCACCAACTTAAGCAGTGAATTCCAGACGTCCACCACCCTCTGGGTGTAAAAGGTTTTCCTCATGTCCCCGCTAATCCTTCTATCAATCAGCATAAATCTATGGCCCCTGGTAATTGACCCCTCATCTAGGGGAAACGAGTCTTTCTGTACACAAAATTCCAACTGTGGCCTAACCAGTGTTTTATAGTTTCATCATTACATCTCTGTTTTTGTATTCAATACCTCATCCAATAAAGCATTCCATATGTTTTCCTGACCACCTTGTCCACCTGTCCTCCCACCTTCAAGGACCTGTGGACATGCACTCCAAGATCTCTCACTTCCTCAACCCCTCTCAATAACTTCCTATTTATTGAGTATTCCCCTGCTTTGTTTGCCTTCCTCAAATGCATTACCTCACACTTTTCTGGATGGAATTCCATTTGTCATCTTCTCCACCCATTCAACCAAACCATTGATATCATTCTGGAGTCAACAGCTATCGCTTCACTATCAACTACATAGCCAAGTCTTGTGTCATCTGCGAATTTTCCAATCCTGCCTCCAACATTTAAATATAAATCATTAATATATACAACTAAGAGCAAGGGTTCCAACACTGAACCGTGTGGAACACCACTGGAAACTGTCTTCCATTCGCATAAACATCCATCGACCATTACCCTTTGTCTCCTGTCGCTGAGCCAATTTTGAATCCAACTCGCCAACTTCCCCTGTATCCCTTGAGATCCCACTTTCCTGATTAGTTTGCCATGTGGGACCTTGTCAAATGCCTTACTGAAATCCATGTAGACAACATCGACTGCACTACCCTCATCAATCTTCCTTGCTATTTTCTTAAAAAATTCTATTAAGTTAACAAGACGCGATCTTCCCCTAACAAAACCATACTGACTATCCCTGGTCATTCCATGCCTTTCTAAGTTACAGTTTATCCTGTCTCAGAAAGTTTTTAATAATTTACCCACCACTGAAGTTAGACTGGCCGGCCTATAATTTCTGGCCTATCCCTCATACCCTTTTAAAATAATGTACAATGTTCGCAACCTCCAATCCTCTGGGATCTCACTTGCATCTAATGAGGACTGGAATATGATCCTCAGAGCATTCACTGTTTCCTCCCTGGCTTCCTTCAACAGCCTAGGATATAATCCATCTGACCCTGGTGACTTATCCACCTTCAATGATGCCAGTCCCTCCAGTATTTCCTCTCTCATTATGCTTATTGTATCGAATGTTTGACACTCCTCTAACGAAAATGTCTGCATTATCTCTCTCCTTAGCGAAGACAGAGATAAAGTATTCATTGAGAACTCTGCCCACATCTCCTGCATCAACCCACAACTAACCATTTACATCTCTGATGGGCACTACCCTTTCCTTATTTATTCTCTTGCTCTTAATGTACTGGTAAAACATCTTAGGATTTTCTTTGATTTTACCTGCCAGTATTTTTTTGTATCTTCTCTTTGCTTTCCAAATTTTCATTTTCACTTCATCCCTGTACTATCTATACTCCTCTAGGCTTTCTACAGTATTAAGTCTTTTGTGACTTTTCTGCTTTATCTTGGCCTGTATGCTTCTGGATTACCAGGAGGCTTTAGATTTGGCAGTAGCACCCTTTTCCTTTGTGAGGACATGTCTACACTGTGCCCATAGAATCTCACTTTTGAATGCCTTCCACTGATTTGACACAATTTTTCCTTCTGTTAACACTGTCAAATTCCTGTGTTGTACAATTTTTAACCTGTGCTGCTTCTGTCTTTCACCCACTCATTAATTCTCCATCTCCCATTCCCTGCTCTGAATGTGCCCTCAGGTTCCCATTCCCCTGCCCATCTAGTTTAAACCCCCCACCAACAGCACTTGCAAATCTCCCTGTGAGGGTATGTGCTCAGTCCTGTTCAGCTGTAGACCATTCAGTTTGTAGAGATCCCACCTTCCCCAGAACTGGTCCTAATGCCTCAGAAATCTGATGCCTTCCCTCCTACACCAGCTTTCCAGCCACGTGTTTAATCGCTCAATTCTCCTACTTCTATACTCGCTTGCAGATGGGATTGGGAGTAATCCTGAGATTACTGCTTTAGGAGGTCCTGCTTTTCAAACTCCTTCTTAGCTCCCTAAAATCTGCTTTCAGAACCCCTTTCCTTCCTAAGTCATTGGTACCAAAGTGGGCCATGACCTTTGGCTGATCACCCTTCCCCAGAAGAATGTCCTGCATCCGCTCCATGACATCCTTGACCCTGGCACCAGGGAGGCAACATACCATCCTCGAGTCACACTTACGGCCACAGAAACGCCTGTCTGTTCCCCTAACAAACCCCTATTATTACTGCTCTTCCCCTCTTCTTTCTCCCCTCCTGTACAGCAGAGCTGCCTGTGGTGCCACAAACTTGGCTCTGACTGCACTCTGCAGAGGAACTAACGTCCTCGCCACAGTATCCAAAATGGAGAACCGATTGGTGAGCGGGACCCCAGGAGACTCCAGCACTATCTGCCTAATTTTCTTGGACTGCCTGGCAGTCACCCATTCCTTTTCTGCCTCCAGGCTCCTAAGCTGCAGTGTGACTACCTCTCTGAACGTGCTATCCATGTATCTCTCAGTCTCACAGATGCACTACAGTGACTCCAGCTGCTGCTCGAGCTCTAAAACCCGGAGTTCAAGGTTCTGTAGCTGGTGACACTTCCTGCACATGTGGTCATCTAGGACACTGGCGTCATTCATAACTTCCCACATATTACAAGACACGCATTCCACACAATCAAACTGTCCTGCCACGGCTTCAATTTACTTTCCCTGCATTAACTTTATTTTACTTTTATTTACTTATGCAACTTTATTTTACCTGGCCTTAAATCAACTTTATTTCCCAATTCTTCTGATTTTAACAGCCCCTTCTTTTAAAAAGAATGTGTTTTTCTAATTCTCAGCTACTTGATGACACTCCCTAACAGCAGTTTCTCACCAACCAATGAACTTACACTTCTCCTGTGATTTTAGGTGCTGGTTGCTGCTGACTGCCTGGCTCTGGGCCCTCCTCTCACACCCTCCTCTAGGTGCTGCTGACTGCCTGGCTCTGGGCCCTCCTCTCACACTCTCCTCTAGGTGCTGCTGACTGCCTGGCTGGGGGCCCTCCTCTCACACTCTCCTCTAGGTGCTGCTGACTGCCTGTCCCAGGGTCATCTTCTCACACTCTCCTCTAGGTGCTGCTGACTGCCTGGCTCGGGGTCCTCCTCTCACACTCTCCTCTAGGTGCTGCTGACTGCCTGTCCCAGGGTCCTCCTCTCACACTCTCCTCTAGGTGCTGCTGACTGCCTGTTCCAGGGTCCTCTTCTCACACTCTCTTCTAGGTGCTGCTGACTGCCTGGCTCGGGGTCCTCCTCTCACACTCTCCTCTAGGTGCTGCTGACTGCCTGTCCCAGGGTCCTCTTCTCACACTCTCCTCTAGGTGCTGCTGACTGCCTGGCTCGGGGTCCTCCTCTCACACTCTCCTCTAGGTGCTGCTGACTGCCTGTTCCAGGGTCCTCCTCTCACACTCTGCTCTAGGTGCTGCTGACTGCCTGGCTCGGGGTCCTCCTCTCACACTCTCCTCTAGGTGCTGCTGACTGCCTGGCTCGGGGTCCTCCTCTCACACTCTCCTCTAGGTGCTGCTGACTGCCTGTTCCAGGGTCCTCCTCTCACACTCTCCTCTGAGTGCTGCTGACTGCCTGGCTCGGGGCCCTCCTCTCACACTCTTCTCTAGGTGCTGCTGACTGCCTGGCTCGGGGTCCTCCTCTCACACTCTCCTCTAGGTGCTGCTGACTGCCTGGCTCGGGGCCCTCCTCTCACACTCTCCTCTAGGTGCTGCTGACTGCCTGGCTCGGGGTCCTCTTCTCACACTCTCCTCTAGGTGCTGCTGACTGCCTGGCTCGGGGTCCTCCTCTCACACTCTCCTCTAGGTGCTGCTGACTGCCTGTTCCAGGATCCTCCTCTCGCACTCTCTAATCTGTGGCTGGCAGGTTGGCTTTTCCCTCTTGCTCGTTCCCTCACCACCTGCCGAAGACCCAGTCTAGCAGCTATGTCCGTTAGGACTCAGCCAGCTTGGTCTGTGGTGGTATGAGGTTCCCCGCCTGGAGTACATTCTGTGCCCTTGCCACCCTCAGTGCTGCCTCCAAGTAGTGTTCAACATGGAGGAGCACTGGTTCATCAGCTGAGGTTGAGGGGGCACGGCAATAGGTGGTAATCAGCAGGAGGTTTCCTTGCCCATGTTTGACCTGATGTCATGAGACTTCATGGGGTCCAGAGTCGACGTTGAGGACTCCCAGGGCAACTCCCTCCCGACTGTATACCACTGTGCCGTCCCCTCTGCTGGGTCTGTCCTGCAGGTGGGACAGGACATACCCAGAGATGGTGTCTGAGCCACGATCTGTAAGGTATGATTACGTAAGTAAGAATATGTCAGGGTGTTGCTTAACTAGTCTGTGAGACAGCTCTCCTCCCAATTTTGGCGCAAGCTCTCAGGTGTTAGTCAAGAGGACTTTGCAGGGTCAACAGGGCCGGGTTTGCCACTGTTGTTTCCGGTGTCTAGGTTGATGCCGGATGGTCTGTCCAGTTTTAGCAGCTCGCTAGGCTGCCTCAGATGGCACTGAAGAGTCAAACACACTATTACGGGTCTGGAGTCACATGTAGGCCAGACCAGGTGAGGATGGCAGATTTCCTTCCATTAGTGAACCAGATGGATTTTTAAATGATAATTGACAATGGTTTCACGGTCATCATTAGACTTTTAATTCCAGATTTTTACTGAATTCAAATTCCACCTTCTGCCATGGTGGGATTCGAGGAGTAGGCCATTCAGAACCTGGTCTGCCATTTGATATGATGATGGCTGATCTGAATATGGCCTCAACTCCACTTTCCCACCTACACCCCCCACCCATACCATTTGACTCCTTGTCAATCAAAAATCTAACTCAACCTTAAAAATATTCAATGACCAGCCTCCAGTACTCTCCGACAAAGAGAATTCCACAGACTAACGACGCTCAAGAGAAAAAAAAATCTCTCCTCATCTCAATCTTAAATGGAAGGCCCCTTATTTTTAATTGTATCCTCTGGTTCTAGTCTCTCCCACAAGGGGAAACATCTTTTCAGTGTCCACCCTCTCAAGTTCCCTCAGGACCTTGCATGTTTCAATAAGATTGCCTCTCATTCCTCTAAATTCCAATGGATACAGACTCAAACTATCCAACCTCTCTTCATAGGTTGATCCCCTCAACCCAGGAATCAGTTGAGTGAACCTTCTCTGAACTGCTTTGAATGCAATTATATCCCTTCAAGTAAAGAGACTAAAACTGCACACAGTCATCTAGATGTGGTCTCATCATCACCCTCTTGGTAACGCACTGGGAGTGTTGGGCAACTTCATGGCCTCTGGACTTGAACCTTCTGGCTCTGAGGCAGAGCTACTCAATGAACTATGACTAACATTAGGAGAGCCCCCTTTCTCTTTGTGTGGGGAGATCATGCTGTTTGTCATGAACTGGAAGTGACCGCAGGAGCAAGATGCCACTGACCCTGTCCCATGATGTAATTGTATTGTATGGTG
This sequence comes from Carcharodon carcharias, assembly GCF_017639515.1. NCBI lineage: Eukaryota > Metazoa > Chordata > Chondrichthyes > Lamniformes > Lamnidae > Carcharodon > Carcharodon carcharias. The sequence goes on along the minus strand of NC_054468.1, from coordinate 11,263,828 downwards.
ACTGATCACTCCTGTCCAAGTACTGACATTGGCTGCGCTTTGGATATATTGCATCTGAGTCAAAATAGGCTGATTCATTTCAACCCAGCCTTTGCAGATTAATCCACATCATCAGGACAAAGGGAGAGAGGAGCAAATGAGATATAAAAAAAATGAAATGGTCAAGACAGGAGTGTGCATAGGAATAATTTACACACTTTAGGATGAGCTGTCACTTGTAGCAATGCATTGTCCAGTGTGGTAGGGATAACTCTCCAGTAATGCTGATCTTTTTAAGAAGGTATAAAACTTTTTTTTAAGCGATGGGTGTTTGGGATAAGGAACAGAAAACATTCCATTGATGCACCTTGATTTCTGGATCAGGCACTGGTCAAAAGCTGCAGTAAGAGAGGAAGTAAAAATCCGTCTACACTGTCCCTATCAAACATTCCCAGGACAGGTACTGCACGGGGTTAGATACAGAGTAAAGCTCCTTCTTCGCTGTCCCCATCAAACACACCAAGGGCAGATTCAAACCATGAAGCTTTATCACTTGGTCCTACCATTACTGTCAAGCTTTGCTCTTTTGACTGAAAACTGTGAAGCCAAACAGCTGAGCGCTGCTGGTTGTCTCAAAGTACATATGATGGAGATGATGGGAGAGACAGGGAGGGAGCTGAAAGAAGAAAGAAAGAGAGAGATAAGGAAGAATAAGAGGAAAGTAAAAAGAAAAACTGGCATTTATATAGTGCCCTTCACAACCAGTGAATGTCCCAGAACATTTTACAATCAATTAAGTACAATGATTAGATTTCAGAAGTAATGTATAATAGGCAGCAACCAATTTGTGTACAGAAAGCTCCTACAAACAACAATGTGATAATGACCAAATCATCCATTTTTTAGTGCCGATGATTAAGGAACAAGTATTTGCCCAAGAGCACTGATGATAACTCCCCCACTATTCCTCAAAATAATGGCCATGGGATCTTTTACATCCGCTTGAGAGGATAGGCGAGAGCTTGGTTTATCGTCTCATCCGAAAGATGGCACCTCAGTGTGCAGCACTCCCTCAGTACTGCAATTTTTGTGTCAGCTTGGATTTTGTACTCAAGTCTTGAAGTGGGACTCAAAAGAGAGAGAGGAAAGAAAGAGAGAGAGAATGAATGAGAAATACAGGGAGAGGGAGAAAAGAAAGAAAGAAATAGAGACTTGGTAGCATTGAACTTGTATATTGCTGAAGTGAGGCATGTTGCCTAAACTTTTCATCTTGCATTCATCAGGACAAATGCAAGAATGCAAAATTTCAAACAATCACAACAATTTTCCAACCAATCAGTACCCTTTTCTCCTGTAGCATAAATTGTTGTAATCATTTGAAATTTGGCATGCTTGCATTTGTCCTGATGAGTGCAAGACAAAAAGCTTCAACAAACTGTCTCTCCTTTCAGCAATATCCCAAAAAAAAGAAACAAGATAGATTAAGCAGAGAGGGAGAGAGAAACATGCAGTCACAAAATTAAGAAGTCAAAATACGATGAGACAAAGTGAGGAAAACAGATTGAGAATCAGAAGGAACAAAACACGCATGAAGTAGATCAAATGGGCTATACAGCACCAGCACCTCTCCAGGAGTTGAGGCAGCTCTGTTTGCAAATTAATTCACTTCACTGCAAAAAAATTGAAGACCGAAGGTGTGCTTTTGCTGAAAGCTTGTGCCATTGCCCTTGCGTTGATCTAACCCAGGCTGTCAGTTCCGAATTACTATCCTTTTATCAGCCTGACCTGGAAACTACATTCACCAACATACATTGGAGAGGTTTCCAACCTCCAATTGCATTACGGATCATCTGATTCAAGTCATTTCCTTTTTCCAGCTCCAGGCGACCTCCTTCGTTTAGCTAAATTATCAACTCACTTTAATGTCCATACAGAAATTCATTTTGGGTACGTAGCTCGTTAGTTAAAACATTGCTTATAAATGAATGATAACAAAAGAAAATGATCCGATCAAAGGGATCTAATTTTAATTAAAATATGAATTAAAAACTATTGAAATGCATTAAAATAATCAGAGAGGCCCACCCTGAGTGCGTATCTTCATCCTCATCCATACATCAAACTCCTCTTAAAAGTTCTGATGGCAGAGGGCAAAAAAAAGAGTTCAGAGACCAATTTGTACTGCATCTGAGGGATTGTAGCTTTTGCCCTGAATGCATCTAACAGTGTTACTGGGACAAGGGGTGATTCTCTTTGTTCATGACACTCTTTACTTTCACCAAAATTCTTCAAGAGCAGATTTCATCAAAAAAGATCTGATCATCAAATACTTGTCCTGCCTGGTTCAATAAGACCATAAGATATAGGAGCAGAAGTAGGCCATTTGGCCCATCGAGTCTGCTTCGCCATTCAATGAGATCATGGCTGATCTGATAATCCTCAACTCCACTTTCCTGCCTTTTTCCCTTAACCCTTGATTCCCTTACTGATTAAAAATCTGTCTATCTCAGCCTTGAATATACTTAACGGCCCAGCCTCTACAGCCTTCTGTGGTAAAGAATGCCACAGATTCACTACCCTAAGAGAGAAGAAATTTGTCCTCATCTTTGTCTTAAATGGGTGACCCCTCACTCTGAGATTATACCCTCTGGTCCTAGACTCTCCCACAAGGAAAAACCATCTCTCAACATCTACCCTGTCAAGCCCCCTAAGAATCTTATATGTTTCAATAAGGCTGCCTCTCATTCTTCACATGTAGGCCAGACCAGGTAAGGATGGCAGATTTCCTTCCCTAAAGAACATTAGTGAACCAGATGGGTTTTTAGAACAATTGACGATAGTTTCATGGCCACCATTACTGAAATCAGCTTTATATTCAAGATTTATTAACATAATTCAAATTCTACCAGCTGGGATTTGAACCCATGTCCCCACAGCATTAACCTGGGCCTCTGGAGTACAAAAATAAAAACAAAAAAACTGCGGATGCTGGAAATTACCTGAAAAACTCAGCAGGTCTGTTGAACCAGTCATGAAGACTCGAAACGTCAACTCTGGAGTACTAGTCCAGTGACATTACCACTATATCATCATCTCCCCATATTGTACAGAGAAATAAACAACATTACTTGCTTTTGCTCTGGGTAGAGAATGCAACCTTTGTCAATTTTTTTTCATTCTTGTCTCCATGAATTGTAAAGGAAAGTTTAAGGTCTTCATTGGACTCTGATCCTGCAAACCGATCCCATAACAAGAATTGTTTACAAAGTGATCTGTTGATCATTGTCCTCCTGTTTGTTTCAGAGTACCCTCTTATCTGGGAGACCAAAGACCCGTTAAAAAGCATTCCTTAGTAAGAAAATACCTCTCCTTGGAGTTGTTAAATGTTAACCATATCCTAAACAATTCTGGGAACGAGCAACATAACCATTTAATTATTTCAAGCCACAGTGAAAGTTATAAGCTATTTATAAGTGTGCAGAAAACAAAAATAGCATTTGTATCAGACAAAACCAAATCCTGGTGCTACATATTACGTATATAAGAAAATATATCCTCAATCAGTGACTGTCACACTGACAGGAACAATGGTGTCAGCACTTCAAAACCAGGGGCTGAATCTTCGGCCCTGCCTCCGCTCGCCGAGGCATAAAATGACACAGTGTGAAGTCAGGCGTGCGCCCCGATGTCACTGCGCGTCATTTAGGTTTTCAGTTCGGCTGCGCGTCCGCCAAACTGTCAATGGCCCGTTAAGGCCATTAATTAACTAATTAACCCTATTGAAAAAGCTGCCCGTCCAACTTAAGGTCAGCGAGTGGGGGCAGGTGAAGAGCCCAGGCAGCCTTTGTATTTTTCATCGAACCTCATCCATGGGCGGGATGAGGTTTCACGAATAGTTTATAAATTAAATAAATTTTTTCGTTAAAGTTCATTGACACGTCCCAGCTCAAGTGAAATGTCTTAAATTTTTCTTTCTCTTTATTAAAATTTTTAGAACTTAAAACCTATTTCCCTGAGGCACCCTGCGCGTGAAAGAGCGCACTCCTGACTCAGGGAACAACCCCCCCCAACCCATCCAACCTCCCCCCTCGCGCAGGGAGCGCTCAGCGCTTCTGGGTATGCGTCACGCCGGGCAGGCCTTAATTGGCTCGCCCACGTAAAATGGTGGCGTGGACCTGATCGGAGGCGCCAACTGGGTCTGTGTCCGCCCCCACACAAACCCCCCCCTCCGCCAGACGGGGAGGAAATTCTCTCCTAGAAGTTGAGCTAAGTGAAACATCCTTATTGGCAGGGTGAAGTTAGGAGGTACACTCTGCAAGCTAAAGCGGCTTGCTGGTTTAGTGGCTGAATCAAGGGCATAAATTCATTCCAGTGATTTACACCAGCTTTACAGGATTAAATTTCTGAAGGTAAACTGAATTATCGACAGTTGGCACAAATCTTCACCCACACAATCATCTCTCATACATAAACCTAACTTAGCAAAACTAATTTGCACTGATCAGCGATCAATGCTACATCTAACACTGAAGTTTAATTCCAATGTTTCATGAAATTAAACAAATTGAGGTTAAAAGATTAATTCTACAGTCCTCGGTACTTTCAGAGTCAACACTCAGTGGACCACACATGATAAGCTTTCCGAATGGTATGTCCCATTCTTTGAGAGTTGCCTAAGTGATCAGATTTTTGCTGGTCTGGGGTCCAGAAGGCCATGTCTCATGGGCGTGGCACCATGAGAAATCAACATTATTTCTTGCCCCTGTGTTAGCGAATTCAATAGTTATTTTTGAATAGAAAAGAAAAAAATTTCTGCATTGGTAGTGCTCTTAAGCCCTTTGGGTAACTAACCTTTCAGATGTTGCTTACCCAGCAGTGTGTCGGTATTTGTGAGATTGCGTTAATAATTTGCAGGGCACCCCCTGCACTGCGCCAGTATTTGCACCAAAGTGGTGGAAGGGGCTCCTCAGGATTGTGTCAATATTTGCACGATGTTTCCAGCAGTGAATCAATATTTATAGGACATCCCCAGGGGTATGCCCATTATTTACAGGACGTTCCTAGGTATGGGGCAGTGTTTACCAGTTTACTCCTTTGCTTTTGTAATCTATGCCCTTGTTCATGGTGTCAACCATGATCCAGTGGGTAACAATCCTGCTCGTGAGTCAAGTGGTTCTGGGTTGAAGTCCCCATCTGGAGGTTTGAAACATAATCCAGGCTGGCAATCCTAGTGCAGTACTGAGGGAGTGCTGCATCGTTGGAAGTGTGATATTTCAGATGAGACTTTAAACCCAGGTCCAAGCTTCCCTCACATGGACATAAAAGAACCCATGGCACTATATTGAAGAAGAGTAGGGGAATTCTCCCTAGCATCCTAATCATTATCTATCCCTCAACCAGCATCACTAAAACAGATCATCTTGTCATGATCACATTCCTGCTTTTGGATCTTGCTGTGCACAAACTGGCTGTCACAAGGTACATCATTGGCTGTAAAGTACTTCAGGATGTCCTGAGGTCACGAAAGATGCTATATAAATGGAAAGTTTCTTTCTTTTACTCTATTTATAAAACTCAATGTTCCCACAACCTTTGTAGAGAAAGGAGTACTTGCATTTATATAGTGACTTTAACGTAGTAAAGAATCCCAAGGTGGGAAATATGAACATTAGCAAACAAAATTTGACACTTAAGCCACAAAAAGGGGGTATGAGGACAGGGGACCAAAATGTGGACAAAAAGGTATGTTTTTTGGAACATATTAAAGGAGGTGAAAAGGCCAAGTGTAGGCTAGAAGCCAGTGCATCCTTCCCCAGAGAAAGAGCATTACACATCCAGGGGATGCTCAGTTCAGCTGAGAACTAGCAAACATCTGCCAACTCTGACAGTACAGGAGGAGGTCATTTGGTCCATTGTGCCTGTATTGGCTCTTTCAAAGAGTTAATTGGTCTCACTCCCCAGTTCTTTCCCTAAGTTCCTGCAAATTTCTCTCCTTCAAGTATTTATCCAATTCACTTTGAAAGCTATTGAACCTGCTTCATCCACCTTTTCAGGGAGCACATTCCCAATCATAACAGGGAAGACGGTGGCCTGGCAGTATACTAGTATTCTAGAGACCCAGGGTGATGCTCTGGGGACCTGGGTTCAAATTCCACTACGACAGATGGTGAAATTTGAACTCAATAAAAATCTGGAATTAAAAGTCTGATGACGACCATAGGAAAGATCGCTGATTGTTATAAAAACCCATCTGGTTCACTAATGCCTAGCTTGGAAGGGAAATCCGCAGACCTTACCTGGTCTGGCCTACAAATGACTCCAGGCCCACAACAATGTGGTTGACTCTTAAATGTCCTCTGGACAATTAGGATAAATGCTGGCCTAGCCAGCGATGCCCACATCCTGTGAATGAATTTTTAAAAAGCAACGGGGGGAACAATCCCTCATTCCCCCCTCTGGCTGTATTGTCAGTCACTTAAATTTGGGTCCAATGCCAGTGGAAACAATTTCTCCCTTTCCAACACCTCTATTAAATATCACTTTAAGCTTAACCTTAACTGTTCCAAGGAGAAAGATCCCAGCTTCTCCCGTCACAAGTGAAGCCCCTCATCCCTGGTGCCATTCTAGTATATAAAACCCCTGCACCCAAGGCCCTGCCATCCTCCTGAAAGCCTTGTCAGATAAAATAACCTGATTAGTCATTAGCTTTCACTATCAGGAGAATGAGGGAGAAAATTTGGGGGTGGGGGTGCATGGTAGAGGGTTGCTTCTTCTCTTTATTCTTTCATAGGATGTGAGCATTGCCGGTAATTCAAGCACTTGTTGCCCATCCTTAAATGCCCTTGCTGAGCAGCTTGCTAGAGGGCAGTTAAGAGTCAACCACATCGCTGTGGGTCTGGAGTCACATGTAGGCCAGGCCGGGTGAGGATCACAGATTCCCTTCCCTAAAGGACATTAGTAAAGTAGATTTTTTTTTTAATGACCATCAATGATAGTTTCATGGTCACCATTACCGAGGCTAGCTTTCAATTCCAGATTTATTATTTGAATTTAAGTTCCACCACCTGCTGTGGTGGGATTGGAACCCATGACCCAGACCATTAGCCAGGGTTGTAAGATGACAAGTCCACTGACATTACCACTACACCACCGTCTCCCCCAGCTAAGAAAATAAACACCCCATAGGGACACACACGATATAAATAAACAGCGACTGTGTACGAGAGCTTAGTGTAGGCTGAGAGGGGAATTTCTGATACAGTGCGGGAGAAACTTCTTGAAGGTGTCTTCAATCCGACACAAAAAGAAGCAGCGTTAGGTCTGGCAAGGGGTTTGGTGGCAGGGGCGGGGTGGAGGGTGGGTGAAGGGTAGTGTTAGATCAGGCAGGGAGTTTGGGGTTGCGGGGGGGCGGGGTGGTGGGGAAGAGTGTTGGGTGAGGAGAATTTTTTTTCACCACGAGAGCTGTTGGGATCTGAAACACTGCAACCGAAAAGAGGTGGTGGCAGGTGATTCCATAAACAAATTGAAAAGGGAATTGGCACAAGTACTTGAGGAGGAGGAAGTTGCAGGGTTACGGGAAAAGCAGGAATGTGAGGCTAAGCACGATTGCCTGACCAATGGGCCAGTACGAAAACCTGAATGCAAGTCTCTACAATTCTATTATTCGAAACAGGGAACTGAACTAATTTTGGATGAAATGACATGTTTTGACAAGTTTGCCCTGTAAGGAAAATATCAAGGCAACCGGAATTAACGATGAGTAATTTGGGGTTTTATGAGCAGCAAAATATTATCCTTGGATCCGCATCAGTGTGTGTTTCACATGGTTTGAATCAGTGAAGAAAATAATTCTAGAATCTGTAGCTCAAGTCAACTGTATCGCTCATTGCTCATTCAGTGAAATGGTCCCTCAGGCGGAAAGTGCCGGGCGGTCCATTAGGTTTGGAAAGGGGTTAGTTGGCTAAGCTACTTCCATGCAATCTGTAATATGTATCAGCTGAACGATGACCAGAACTTTCCCGGCTCCTCAGCTTGTAAAGGCCGCGAGTCTTTAAAAGGATATAGAGCAGAGCAAAAAAAAAAGTTTTACACAGATGATACCAGAACTGGTATTTGTCAATCAGGAAAAACTGAGGTTCTTTTCTCTGGAAAAGAGAAGGCTGAGAGGCAAGCTGATTAGCTAGTGTCCTAGGCCCAATCATCTTCAGCTGCTTCATCAATGACCTTCCTTCCATCATAGGGTCAGAAGTGGGGACGTTCGCTGATGATTGCACAATGTTCAGCACCATTCGCGACTGCTCAGATACTGAAGCAGTCCATGTCCAAATGCAGCAAGGTCTGGACAATGTCCAGGCTTGGGCTGACAAGTGTCAAGTAACATTCACACCACACAAATGCCAGGCAATGACCATCTCCAACAAGAAAGAATCTAACCATTGCCCCTTGGCATTCAATAGCATTGCCATCACTGAATCCCCCACTAAAAACATTCTGTTACCATTGACAAGAACCTGAACTGGACTAGCCATATAAATACTGGGGCTACAAGAGCAGGTCAGAGGCTAGGAATCCTGCAGCAAGTAACTCACCTCCCGACTCTCCAAAGCCTGTCCACCATCTACAAGGCTCAATTCAGGAGTGAGGTGGAATACTCTCCACTTGCCTTGGTGAAGTTAGCTCCAACAACACTCAAGAAGCCCAACACCATCCAGGGCAAAGCAGCCCACTTCATTTGACATCCTATCCACAAACATTCACTCCCTCCACCACCGATGCACAGTGGCAGCAGTGTGTACCAGCCACAAGATGCACTGCAAGAACTCACCAAGGCTCCTTTGACAGCACCTTACGAACCCACGACCACTACCACCTAGAAGGACAAGAGCGGCACACACATGAGAACACCACCACCTGCTGTTTCTCCTCCAAGACACTGACCATCCTGACTTGGAAATATAACCCCGTTCTTTCACTGTCGGTGGGTCGAAATCTTGGTGCTTTCTCCCTAACAGCACTGCGGGTGTACTTACACCAGATGGGCTGCAGCGGTTCAAGAAGGCAGCTCACCACCACCTTCTCAAGGGCAATTAGGGATGGACAACATGCTGTCCTAGATACCCACATCCCATGAATGAATAAAAAAAATGAGAGGGAGGTTATTATGAAAAGGTTTGATAGGGTAAATGAGGATAAGATGTTTGCATTCTGGGGGAGTCCGAAACTAGGAGCGCAAAATATAAACTATTCACCAATAAATCCAACAGGGAATTCTGGAGAAACGGTTTTACTTAAGAGAGAATGGTGAGAACATGGAACTCACTACCACATGGGGCTGAATTTTATGCTCCCCTGCCAGTGCGTTTTTGAAGGGGGTGCACTTAAAATCCAGTGGGTGGCATTCCCATCACCTACTCACCTGCCCCCAACTTGTCTAAAATTTTATGGGGGTATGAAAGATGCATCGGGTGTGGCCTGCCTGCCCTTGGGCCTACTGTGGCCCCTAGGTGGCTAATTAATGGTCACTTAAGGGCCTCATTCTGTCCCAGTGGGACAAGGCCTGCGCCATGCAGGAAGCCTGGCAGATTTAGCTGTGGATGCTGATAATTGGCAAAAGGGGGACGGGACCTCTCCCCGGCCATCTGAATCCAGCCCTCCCAACCACCCTCCAACCTCCTCGTCGAGGCCCTGACCCCAGACTTACCTGGGCTTGTCAGCATGGTGGGACTGCCTGTAATCCCAACAGTGGCCACTGCTCCTGGCTGGCGCTGCTGGGACTAGAGAGCTGCTGGCAATCCGATTGGCCACTGGCTCTCTAAGGTGGAATTTCCTCCCGAGGTAAGGGTGGAAGTCTCGCCTTAAAACAACTGGTGCTGTTCCTAGCGTTAAATTACTGTGGTGCAGCCATCAGCATCATGGGGGGGTGGGGGGGGGGGGGCCTTGCTGGCTATTTAGCCTAGGGCAGGGACTAGGACACCCTGTAAAATCCACCCCAGAGGATAGTTGAGGCAAATAGAATATACATTTAAGGGGAAACTGGATAAACATTCAAGGGAGAAAGGAATAGAAGGGCATGCTGATAGGGTGAGATGATGTCGGGTTTCTGTGCTATAAAGTCAATGTAATTAATTTGATTAATTTTCCTCCCCTCACCTCCTAAAAGTGAAGAGTAAAGTTGGGGTTTGGCCTTGCTGAATTATGCCTTGTGTGAGATCCGATGAAAACTTGTTGATGAAGAAAATGGAGCAAAACTGGAAAACATCCAGACTTAATCTAATAAGTGGCAAGTAACAAGTTCAGGCAGGCAATGACCATCTCCAGCAAGAGAGGATCTAACCATCGCTCCTTGGCATTCAACAGCATTACCATCATTGAGTTCCCATCAGCAGCTGACCTTATCTATGGGTCAACAGGAGTATTTTAATAATTCACTACCCTGAGGCTACAGTAGGGTTTACTTAAGCTCAGGTTCCTATTCCTGTTCATTAAATAACAAAGAGATAAAAGCAAAGAACTGCAGATGCTGGAAATCCAAAACAAAAACAAAAACAGTAACAGAAATACCTGGAAAAACTCAGCAGGTCTGGCAGCATCGGTGGAGAAGAGCACAGTTGACGTTTCGAGTCCTCATGACCCTTCAACAGAACTAAGTAAAAATAAGAAAGGGGTGAAATATAAGCTGGTTTAAGGGGGGTGGGGGGGCGGTGTTGGGACAAGATGAGCTAGGTAAAGGGCCAGTGATAGGTGGAGATAACCAAAAGATGTCACAGACAAAAGGACAAAGAGGTGTTGAAGGTGGTGATATTATCCAAGAAATGTGCTAATGGGTGACATTAAGGGTAGAAAGCAGGACGAGCAAGGTACAGATAGCCCTAGTGGGGGTGGGGTGGGGTGAGGGATTCTAAAAAGGCTACAAGATAGAGATAAAACAATGGATGGAAATACATTTAAAAATAATGGAAATAGGTGGGAAAAGAACAATCTATATAAATTATTGGAAAAAACAAAAAGGAGGGGGAAGAAACAGAAAGGAGGTGGGAATGGAGGAGAGAGTTCACGATCTAAAATTGTTGAACTCAATATTCAATCCGGAAGGCTGTAAAGTGCCTAGTCAGAAGATGAGGTGCTGTTCCTCCGGTTTGTGTCCCCTACTCCACCCCGACTAGGGCTATCTGTATCTTGTTTGTCCTGCTTTCTACCCTTAATAAGCACATTCCTTTAGATAATATCACCACCTTCAACACCTCTTTGTCCTTTTGTCTGTGACATATTTTGGTTATCTCCACCTATCACTGGCCCTTTACCTAGCTCTTCTTGTCCCAACCCCACCCCCTCCCTTAAACCAGCTTATATTTCACCCCTTTCCTATTTTTACTAAGTTCTGTTGAAGGGTCATGAGGACTCAAAATGTCAACTGTGCTCTTCTCCACCGATGCTACCAGACCTGCTGAGTTTTTCCAGGTATTTCTGTTTTTGTTTTTGCATTAAATAACAAATACTGAAATGTAAACTCACGGATATGGCAAGGACAAAACCAGGTTTTTCTGTGACATCTCCGCAACCGCGCCCCCCCACCCCCCCACCCCGCCAACCAGTCCAATATCCTGCCAACACTTACAATCAGGGCTAAATATCAACATTTCTAATTTAAGGAAACAAAAGCATTTGAATTTCTCTCGTGCCTTCCACAACCTCAAAACGCCCCAAGCCACCTTACAACCAATGATGACAGTTCAAAACAGTGCTTATATCGGCTGTGGATTGTTTTTGGACGTTCTGAGCTTGGGAAATAGACATACATGGACTCTATACTCCATTCCGGTGTTCTTTTTTCTCCAGCACCCTCCCCTAACAGGGCTAGTCTGTAACTTGTTCTTATGTTTTGTTTTCAGAGAGTGCTGACCCATGTTCTGCTATTAACACCTGCTGCTATCTGACCTTTATGTCACTATTAGCACCTGCCTTAATCTTTAACACTATCATCACCACTCTTGTGTCCACGACATCTTTGTCAAATCTCTCCTGGGCTCCCACCTATCCCTGGCCTTCTTACCCCCCATCACATTTCTACCTCTCTTCAGCTGTGAAGAAGAGTCATACGGACTCAAAATGTTAACTTTGTTTCTCTCTCATTATCACATTTTCTTTGTCAGGTGAACCAGATGGCTAATATAAAGGAATTACGACAGACTGTATATATTCTGATACATAACGTGGTACAATTGCCTGGGACTAGCTGGGTGGACCAGGGGCTCTTTACCTGTCTGTCTTTTTTCATATGCGTGTTATGTACGACACTGCCACATATGGTCTGCTTCTGAGCTGAAAAATTCTATCATTTACATTTTTATCTACTCTGGGAGTCCCTGTCAACATGAATTGAGCTTCAAAGAATTCATTAGCTGTAATCTGGCCACAAGTCACCCTGATTTGAAATTCCACAGAACTGTTGAATAAGCAGAGGCCATCTGTTGGGGAAAAAAAGCCAGCGATGAATTAACCTCGGAAAAATGATCACTGCAGGAATATAGCAAAAAAAAAATGCCCATAATTATAAATCAGAAAAAGAAACCACCACCACAGGAATTGAACCAACAACTGAGCATAACTCCAATTTCCATCCCTTTCCAGCTAATTTCCTTTAATCTAATACTGTGATATTTCTGAATTAACCATACCTTTTAGAACTTCTTTGCACTTAGAAAGTTTAACAGTGTTAATTCAGGGAACAGTTCATCTCAGGCAGTTAGGACACGATTCCCATCTTGTGGCGGGAATCGAGAGTTTGGAGATTCCTTGATATTATGACTCCACCTCCTGACCAGCAGTGCAGCCAATGCCAATTTCACGGGAAGTTGAGAATGGGCTGGAGCCAAGAGGCCGAGACAGAGGCTGGCTGATGTCAAGTCGGCCAGGTTAAGAGGCTTGTCTCCTGAGGCATCAGCCCAGTTCTGCAGATGTGTAAAGCTCTTTAATCCTCACTCCGTTAACGCCACCCCCCCAAGCCCTCCGTATCCCTATATTTTCCCTCATCCCACTTAACCCACTCACATACCCACACACTCCCATACTCCTCTCATCAATACAACCCACTCACCCAGTATCTGCTATACTCATGAGCCCTATATCATAATTGGGAAGTGTTTGAGAAGCTCATAAATCTGTCAAAACAAACAAATATTACTTGAATATCCACTTAATAAATATTTTCTTACCCTCTCATAACTCTGTCAAAATAGTCAGGCTCACATTTCCCTTGACAGCTGTGTCAACAACCCTTGCTGAGCCGAGTCCATTTGTGGGTTTGGAACTCAGCCAAGCATTCATATTGAGATTCTACTGAACACCTGTGTCAACAAACCCTCCTGAGCTGAACAAATTAAGACTTTTGAAGACAGCCAGAAGCTCAGCCATCTGTCAATGCTCTGAAGAAACCAAAAAAGATGGAAGAGCTGAACTTCAAGAGAAAAAAACCCAAGCTCTGGGCGGGCATACTTCACACCTGGATTTCATGATTGTACAATGCAGAATAGCATCTTTTCTAACGGATAATGTACGTTAATACATCTGAAGACTTCTTCATTTTGCCAATGCTGTTCATTGGCTTGATGGCTTGCCAGATGTCTTAATTCACAACCTGGAATTTTTTTTATTTAGTGGTCACTCACTTACTTTTAGAAAACAAAGCCCTAACATCACTCACTGTATTAAAAACATATATAGCTTAGGACACTGCATTTCATTAGATGTGAAGTTGGTAACACCATTTGAACTTACGTTTCATACAAGTTCTCGATTCCAAACCATGGTTCCTCCATGGTTCATGGTACCTCTGTGCTGGTGTGAACCACGTCATCTTCCAAAAGCTGCCTGACTCCATGAAAATTGCAGGTCTGAAATACCCCATTAAACACTCCCAGGACAGGTATAGCTGGGTTAGATAGAGAGTATGATTCCCTCTACACTGTCCCCGTCAAACCCTCCCAGGACAGGTACAGCATGGGGTTAGATACAGAGTAAAGCTCCCTCTACACTGTCCCCATCAAACACTGCCAGGGCAGGTACAGCATGGGGTTACATAGAGAGTAAAGCTCCCTCTACACTGACCCCATCAAACACTCGCAGGGCAGGTCCAGCACGGGGTTAGATACAGAGTAAAGCTCCCTCTATACTGTCCCATCAAACACTCCCAGGGCAGGTACAGCATGGGGTTAGATACAGAGTAAAGCTCCCTCTACGCTGTCCCCATCAAGCATTCCCAGGGCAGGTACAGCATGGGGTTAGATATCAGGAAAAACACCCTTTATATTACCCTGATATCAAAAGGAGAGCTTGCTGCAATTATTATCTTCACATCACTGATCAATGTTCAATGGAATCCACATACACAAGTGTGTTCAAAACTATTTCATGCAGGATGCTTCCAGCCAGAAGAGAAAGGAAGGAGGGAAAATGGGCATTCACATAAAAAGAGGCGCACAGAGAGAGAGAGAAAGAAAGAACGAGAGAGAGAATGCAAGAAAGCATGGAGGAGAGACAGAAAGAGTGAGATAGAGGGCAGTACTTTCACAAGCAGCTGGGGGCAGGTTTTGTTAAGTGCAAGTTGGGAATGTCTGGGAAAATGAGTTGGGTTAAGGTCCCAATGTCATTCCACCACTTTCCAGTTTTCCCAGAAGCAGCTTCCGAATCCTGAAGGGAACTCCCTTGGGTCTGGTGGGAAAGCATTTGAGGTGATTAAAAAGGCTATTAAGAGCCTTTTAAATCCTGGATTCCTTCTTTCTCAACAGTGCACGGTTCCAAAGTCTGCACTTGGCCAGGGTCACCAAGGCATGTGTGAAGCAGAAAGAGCTTCTTCAGTGAAATGACAAGCTGGGGAGGTTTTGATCAGTTACAATGAAGAGCTCCAGCCATGGCCAGATGAGGCACTGCTATTCAAAGTGCTCCTTCTTCTCTCATCTTTACTGTGCTTACACTGTTTCACAGGTGATTGCAACTTCTTAGGAGACACTTTGCCTGTCCAGCCTCTCACTCACCTTCAGTTGCACTTACCATAAGACCACAAGACACAGGGGCAGAAGTAGGCCATTTGGCCCATTGAGTCTGCTCCGCTATTCAATGAGATCATGGCTGATCTGATAATCGTCAACTCCACCTTCCTGCCTTTTCCCCATGACCCTTGATTCGCTTACTGATTAAAAATCTGTCCACCTCAGCCTTGAATATACTAAACGACCCAACCTCTACAGCCCTCTGTGGTAAAGAATTCCACAGATTCACTACCCTGTAAGAGAAGAAATTTATCCTCATCTCTGTCTTAATTAGGCAACTCCTCACTCTGAGATTATCCCCTCTGGTCCTAGACTCTCCCACAAGGGGAATCAACCTCTCAGCATCTACCCTGTCAATCCCCCTTAGAATCTTATGCATTTCAATAAGGTTGCATCTCATTCTTCTAAACTTGAATGAGAACAGGCCCAACCTACTCAACCTCTCCTCGTAAGAAAATCCCTCCATACCCGGCATGAACCTAGTGAACCTTCTCTGGACTGCCTCCAATGCCAGTATGTCTTTCCTTAGATAAGGGGACCAAAACTGTTCACAGTATTCTAGGTGTGGTATAACTCATACCTTGTATAGTTTTAGCAAGACTTCCCTATTTTTATATGCCATCCTCTTTGAAATAAAGGCCAACATTCCATTTGCCTTCCCTGTTACCTGCTGAACTTGTATGCTAGCTTTTTGGGATTCATGCATGAGGAACCCGAATCACTCCGTGCTGCAGCTTTCTGCAGTCTTTCTCCATTTAAATAATATTCAGCTCCTCTATTCTTCCTGCCAAAGTGCATAACCTCACACTTTCCCACATTATATTCCATCTGCCAAGTTTTTGCCCACTCACTTAACCTGTCTATATCCTGTTGTAGACTCCTTGTGTCACCCTCACCACTTGCCTCTCTGCTGCCAGCCCTCAACACGACATGGGCGTAGCTCATCCAGTTTCACCTTCCACCTCTGATGAGTGGCAAGGGCAGAGGCCACAGCACTGGGAACAGCTCCAGCAGGAGGCAATATGACCAGCTGCTGCTTTCCCCTCAACCACAGACCCCTCCACGTGGGAAGAGTGGATGAACACTGAGATTCAGCTGGAAGGAGGCGAGTTCCCCAAAAGAGGGTCTACAGGCAGAGGGTCAGGTCTCTTGACCTGTCTAAGCATTTCAGGCTGACACAGCCTCCTGGGACAAGTCTTCCTCCCCAGTGGAGCACATGGGCATGCATGGTCAGTGGCCAATAAGGTTCCAGTTACTGGAGGGCTACCTCCTTCACAGGTCTCTGCCTTTTGCCAGGATGTGTGCTCTCTTCTGCAAGGAGAGAACACAGAGGTGTGACTGGTTGTAATGGCTTGTGTGAAGAGAAGGGAAGGATACCATTTTCGTGCAGGGTGACTGTGAGAGGGCAAAAGGCTGAGGGAGAGTGTGAGTATTGGATGCTCGGATGTGAGGAGGATCCAAGAGAGAGGGAACGAGAGAGAGAGTCAGAGGGAGAGAGAAAGAGTCAGAGCAAGAGGAAGAAAGTGGACGTGAGGAAGATGTTTCCATTAGTAGGAGAGAGTAGGACCCGAGGGCACAGCCTCAGAGTAAAGGGAAGACCTTTTAGAACAGAGATGAGGAGAAACTTCTTTAGTCAGAGAGTGGTGAATCTATGGAATTCATTGCCACAGAAGGCGGCGGAGGCCAGGTCATTGAGTGTATTTAAGAGCGAGATAGATAGGTTCTTGATTGGTAAGGAGATCAAAGGTTACGGGGAGAAGGTGGGAGAATGGGGTTGAGAAACTTATCAGCCATGATTGAATGGCAGAGAAAACTTGATGGGCCGAATGGCCTAATTTCTGCTCCTATGTCTTATGGTCTTAGAGTCAGAGCAAGAGGAAGAGAGTCACAGCGAGAGAGAGAGAGAACAGAGAGTCAGAGCGAGAGAGAGAGTGTCAGAGCGAGAGAGAGAGAGAACAGAGAGTCAGAGCGAGAGAGAGAGTGTCAGAGCGAGGGGGGGGGGGAAGAGAGAGAGAGAGCATGCGCAAGTGAATGTAAGTGAGATCACAAAAGAGTGAGAGACAGACAGACAAAGGGTAAGGAAAAGTGACCGATAAGGAAACCAAAAGAAAGAGGGAGACAGAGAAAGAGAGACAGAGAAGTATAGACACAGACAGATATAGAGACACAGAGAGATAGAGAGGGCAAACAAACGGCAGACAGACAGAATAGAGAGAAATGGAAAGAGAGAGAGAGGGACAGACAGTGACATATCCTGTTTGCAAATAACTTCATTTAACTGCAAAGATTGAAGAAAGGAGATATGGATGAGCTTTCAGGGAAAGCGTGTACCTTTGGTGGTGCTTTGATCTTACCTGGCCTGTCTGTCCCAATTTGTTTTCCTTTCATCAGCCCGACCTGGAAATGACATCCACCCATCTTCATCAGAGAGATTTCCAACCTCCGACTGCATTGCTGATTGTCAGGTTCGGTGGAGCACTCCGGCTTTCATTTCATTTCTCTAGCTCCAACACACCCACAGTGCACCACCGCATGCAACCCCCCTCCCCAACCCTACAAACCCCCCACCATTAAATCAAACAGGCTGCTCGATAACCTTGTGTTTCTCACGTATTGGCGCAGACTCAATGGGCCAAAGGGCCTCTTCTGCACTGTGTGATTCTGTGATAACCTTGGAATCAAATTAAACAAGAAATAGCTCTAGCAGAGCTGTGTGCGAGTACGTCTAGCTCCATTGAACCAAATAGGATTGGGTCCAACACCAATCCCCCCCTTCCCTACACCTGTGTCCTTCTGCCCCAACAATTTGAACAGGTTCTTTTTGCCCATCTGCAGAACCTCATGGTATAATATTGGAGAGAGTGGCAAGGTTAAGTAAGTTACCCATTTGGTTTTAAGTGGTGCACTGTGGTCTAAACAACTCTGTGTATTTCTTCTGGCTAACCGGACACTAGATTAGCGTTGACACCTTCTCATTCCCAATTTCTATTTGAAATCCAACCAGTGGGGGGGAAAAAGGTGACAGCAGTATGCGAGGGTAAGGAATATGTAAAGTGTGAGCCTGTCATGGTATAAGATGGAGCTGGGCTCAAGACTGACTGGCACAATCGCAGAACAATTCAGGATTCCCTCTAAGCCCAAACTCTCAGGTGACTTCTGCCCAGAAACATGCAGGAGGAATGGAACTTGGCGATCTTGCACAGGCCAACAAGCATGTCTCGGGAGACCATGCCTATTTGCAATTCGACAACTAATGCCGCATGTACAATTGAACGTACAGCACAGAAACAGGCCATTTGGTCCAAGCCGGTGTTTATGCTCCATATGAACCTCTTCTAACACCTCTTCATCTCATGCCATCATCATCTCCTTCTATTCCTTCTTCCCTCATGTCCTTATCCAGCGTCCCCTTTGATGCTTCTAAACTATTCACCTCAACCACTCCCTTTGGTAGCGAGTTCCGCATTTTCACCACTCTTTTAGTTAACAGCTTTCTCCTGAATTCCCAATTGGATTTATTAATGACTATCTTATATTCACGGCCCCTAGTTCTGGCCTCACGTACAAGTGGAAGCATTTTCTCTACATCCACGCTATCGAACCATTTCATAATCTAAAAGGGCTATATCGGGTCACCCCTCAGCCCCAGCAGCAAATCAAAGATAGTCAGTAGTTAACAGGTGAGTGGGCAGTGAAATCTGCTCCCAGATTTTTTTGACAACACAGCATGATATTTGTCAAAGTCTGTCCAAAAAATTTCTAGTGCGGAATATTACAACAGACAGCAGAAAATGCAGCAACAGAGAGAGATTTCTACGTTTAAGATTCTTGCGGAATAAATATTTAATGAGGTGATATCTTTTTTAAAAGCTTCAAATGAACAGCCAAAGACAGAAACCTGGTGGATGTTGCCTGCTGATACTATTCGGTCCAAGCAGATAGAATGAGGTCAGACACAAGGCTCATGCCTCAGGACCAAGTGCTTTTGACCGCAAAGAGTTCATGGTGTAGGCAATAACATATTAGCATGGATAGAGGATTTTTAAAATATTCATTCATGGAATGTAGGTGTCGCTGTCTAGGCCAGCAATTATTGCCCATCCCTAATTGCCCTTGAGAAGGTGGTGGTGAGCTGCCTTCTTGAATCGCTGCAGTCCTTGTGGTGTTAGGGAGGGAGTTCCAGGATTTTGACCTGGTGACAGTGAAGGGACGGGGATACATTTCCAAGTCAGGATGGTGAGTGGCTTAGGGGGGGGGATCTTCCAGGTGATGGTGTTCTCATGTGTTTGCTGCTCTTGTTCTTTTAGATGGTAGTGATCATGGGTTTGGAAGGTGCTGTCTAAGGAGCCTTGGTGAGCTCCTGCAGTGCATCTTGTAGATGGTACACACTGCTGCCAGTGCGTTGGTGGTGGAGGGAATGCATGTTTGTGGATGGGGTGCCAAAGGGGCTGCTTTGTCCTGGATGATGAATACCTTCTGAGTGTTGTTGCAGCTGCACTCATCCAGGCAAGTGGGGAGTATTCCACCATACTCCCTGACTTGTGCCTTGTGGATGGCAGACAGGCTTTGGGGAGTCAGGAGGTGAGTTACTCGCTGCGGGGTTCCTAGCCTCTGACCTGCTCTTGCAGCCACAGTATTTATATGGCTAGTGCAGTTCAGTTTCCAGTCAATGGCAAACCCCAGAATGTCGATAGTGGGAGATTAAGCAATGGTAGTGCCATTGAATGACAAGGGATTCTCTCTTGTTGGAGATAGCCATTGTCTGGCACTTGTGTGGCATGAATGTTACTTGCAATTTGTCAGCCCAAGTCTGGATATTGTCCAAGTCTTGCTGTATTTGGACATGGACTGCTTCAGTATCTGAGTAGTCGTGAATGGTGCTGAAGATTGTTCGCTGATGATTGCATGTTCCTACTTCTGACCTTATGATGGAAGGAAGGTCATTGATGAAGCAGCTGAAGATGGTTTGGCCTAGGACACTACCCTGAGGAATTCCTGCAATGATGTCCTGGATAGCTAACAGGAAACAGTGAGTGGAGATAAATGGGTCTTTTTTGGGTTGGCAGGAGTGTCACAGGGATCAGTGCTGGGCCCTCAAGTATTTACAATTTATATCAATGACTTGGATGAGGGGACTGATTGTATGGTTACTAAATTTGCTGATGACATAATGACAGGTAGGAAAATAAGCTGTGAAGAGGACATAAGGAGTCTGCAAAGGGACATTGGCAGGTTAAGTGATTGGGCAAAAATCTGGCAGATGGAGTTTAATGTGGGAAAATCCCGAACTTGTCCACTTTGGCAGGCAGAGAAGGTTCAGAGAAGGTTCACTCAACCAATATGTGGGAAGGGGGGGATTATTTTATGAGGAAAGGTTGGATAGGCTGGATCTGTGTCCACTGGAGTTTAGAAGAATGAGAGGTGATCCTGTTGAAACATAAGATCCTGAGAGGACTTGACAGGGTGGATGCTGAAAGGGAGAGACTAGAACCAAGGGACACAGCTTCAAAATAAGGGATCTCACATTTAAGATGGAGATTAGAAACAAAAAATTCTCTCAGAGTTGTGAATCTTTGGAACTCTCTTTCCCAGAGAGCAGTGGAGGAAGGGTCAATGAATATTTTTAAGGCAGAGGTAGATCGATCCTTGACTGACAAGGGAGTCAAAGGTTATCGGGGAAAGGCGGAATGTGGCGTTGAGGCGACAATCAGATCAGCCATGATCCTACTGAATGGCAGAGCAGGTCTGAGGGGACGAATGGCCTACTCCTGCTCCTATTTCGTACATTCCTATGTTGCTATTTATTTCCCCTACTCCCGCAGCCACCATCAAAGACCACTATCAAGCTGTCCAGTTAAACATAAAGTGGACATAGATAATGTGAAGTTCTTCTACACTGCTAAGTCATAGGTTCTTACATCACAGGAGGCCATTTGGCCTATCCTATCTGTGCCAGCTCTTCGAAAGAGCCGACCAACTAACCGCACTCCCTTGCTCTTTCCCTATAGGCCTTCAATTTTTTTCTTAGTTGTCCAATTCCCTATTGAAAGGTATTATTGAATTTGCTTCTACCACCTTTTTAGCCAGTGCGTTCCAGATCATCATGAAGAAAATTCTCATCTCTCCCTCTCGTTCACTTGGTCAACTATCTTAAATCTGGTTACCGACCTTTTTGCCTGTTGAAACAGTTTCACATTTTCTCCAACAAAACCTGTTGTAATTTTAAACACCTCTAGGAAATCTCCCTCAGCCTCCTTCTGTGCTGTCTGATTCCATGATTCTCTTTTCACACCTTCATCCCACAGGGATTTCTTCCTACAGAGACCTCTTCCCTGTCCTCATCTAGTCCCACCCACCCCTCCATGGGATCTGCTCCAGTGATGACTTTTTCAGGAAGTAAAGAGGAAGCCAAAGAGTTAATGGCATAATGGGAGTTAGGAAAAGACTTTGCATTTTCACAACATCATATTAATTTATTCTTTATTGGGATGTGGGCGCTGCTGGCAAGGCTAGCATTTGTTGCCCATCCCTAAGTACCCTTGAACTGAGCCCTCGCTAGGCTACTTCAGAGGGCAGATAAGAGCCAACCACATTACTGTGAGTCTGCAGTCACACATAGGATGCCAGATGGGTTCTTACAACAATCAATGACAGTTTCATGGTCACTATTACAGAGACTAGCTTTCAATTCCGGATTTTTTTTTAATACATTAACTGAATTTAAATTCCACCAGCTGCCGTGGTGGGATTTGAAGCCATGTCCCCAGAGCGCTAGCCTGGACCTCTAGATTACTAGCCCAGTGGGATTACCACTAAACCACTGCCTCCCCCATCTTAATCCACAAGACATTCTGAAGCACTTCAAAACCACTGAATTACCTTTGAAGTAAAACAAAAACAGAATTACCTGGAAAAACTCAGCAGGTCTGGTAGCATTGGCGGGGAAGAACAAAGTTGACGTTTCGAGTCCTCATGACCCTTCAAAAGGACACTGTTATTTCAGACGATGCAGCAGTCCATCTGCACACAACAGGCTTCCTCCCACAAGCAGCAAGGATCAGATCACCTGGTTTTTGGTTGCCTTGGCCCAGACGCCAAAAGATCCCCCCAAAGGGATCTATTACATCCATCTGAGAGGTCAGATAGGGCCTTGGTTTAACATCCCATCTGGAAGATGATCCAAAAGGGTTAAAGAATTTTTTTTTTAAACTCTGATGGAAATACTGCATCAATGTCAGGAGAATGAGTTTATCAAGTCAGGGTTGAAATGAGTGGAAGATGAAATGTTGATATTTTATCCATGCAGGGGACAGTCAGGAGAGTTTGCGGCTGCCGGGGTGAAGCCGATCCAAACCATGGGAGCAGGTAACGAGGTAGACACACTCGGTGCGCAGCCATTGAATCAAGTACAAGGAGCAATCAGTCCTAAACAAAGCAAAAATGGTTCACCCTCCGTCAAGCCTTTAAAGGCAGCAATGGTCCCTTGTGCAATTTTTGGGGGCATGATTTGAATCCATTAATGTTTGAGGTTTATAATACCAAGGCACATTACAAAATAGTGCATCATCTTTGTTAATTGTTTATGCTAATTCAACATCGAAAGACATTAATCAGCCAAGAACCAGAAAACTAGAAAGAATGATTAGGCAATCACAAAGTTTTTCTAGTAATTGTACCAAATGGTTAAGGGATGGGATTTGAGCTCATCACCTCTGAATTAATTGTCTAGTACTTTAACCATTATTAGGTTAATGTAACCTGGTGAACCGATCTCCTCTGGAGCATTAATACAATTAGCCACAAGCCCCCAATTTTAATGAGAGTGGAGGTATCAGCACAAGCTTACACTTTTACACACACACACACACACACACACACACACACACACACAATGCCTGTGAAAAGAATTCCTTTAGGAGAAAAGGGATGGTTGAAGCAGCAGTTGGTGAAAAAATAGAAGCTAATAGAAGTTTAAAAAATAAGTAGCTAATTTAACTTTGAACCTAAGCTGTTCAAACACTCGTTGGAGGCATTAACACAAAGATGAATTACAGCGGTGTGAAACTGCTTATGGAGCTAGTAATTTAATGAGTACCCATGGGGGTTCCTGAATAGTTACCTGAAAAATGGGACAGCTTCTGTTCCGAGCCATTTGCCATGCACCAAAACAACTGGTATAAACAGGTCTCACGCTGCTCTCCAAGCAACTCCCTTGCACCAACATCCTGAGACAGTTTAAAGTGTTACACCCACCTTCCAAGCATCTCGTGCCCTCTCCCTCCCTGCTCCTTCTATGAGGCAGGAAGCCAGCTTAGACCGTTTTATTCCACGATGAATGGGGCAGAGTTGGAGGGAAGGGACTTTAGTGGGACTCGAGCCTTGGAGCCCACGCCGACTCCTATAAAAGCGAAAGGGGGAAGACCAAGACTTGTGGGTGGCCTAAGTCTTACCAAAGCCAATCCACTCAACTTCAAGCATCATCTCTCAACTGGGATGGGGAGGGGAAAGGACGCACAATATTAACAAGAGAGATGTTGAGTATTTTGTTTAATCAAAGCCTTTATTCCAAATAATACTTATGAAGATTAAACTTTATGAATTCAGAGTTCACCTTGATTATTGCCTCCACATAATAGATTCTCAAATTGAGCTAAACTTGACAAAACCTTTCCTGCTCGTTAAATTGCTCACTCAAGTCAGTCACCCATCGTCCAGAGTGGACTGTGGTCTTGAACAGAGGGGTCTGACACACTTTCGAGGCTCAATGTTAGTTCATGACTGAAGAAAGGGAAAATGAAGAGATTGCACTCACTGAATTGTAGAGGTGACCTTCCCCATTCATGGCCACGTAGAGACCAGACTTCACACCTTGAATCGCTACCACCCGTAGTCCCACAGGAATCAGGTTGAAGAGAGCTGGGAAGAGAAAAAATGGTTTACATCATCAACAACCATAGGGTCTCAAATGCACTGTCAATCACATCTTAACTAAAATTAACAGGTGGACCTTCATCAAAATACAAAAAGTAATTCTCGAACTTTGAAAGAAATATGGATTTGTTTTTCTATAATGCCCTTCATGATCTCAGAATGTTCCAAAAAGTGCTTTACAGCCAAAGAAGCCAATGTTATAAGGATGAAAACACAGTAGACAATTTGCGCACAGCAAGCTCCCACAATCTGTTTTTAGTGATAAAAGCAAAAGTAATAAAGCTCTGATGAGGAGTCATACAGACTCGAAACGTTAACTCTGTTTCTTTCTCTCCACAGGTGCTGTTAGACCTGTTGAGTTTTTCCAGCATTTTCTGCTTTTGTTGTCTAATTTTAGTGATGTTGACTGAGAGTTAAACATTGGTCCGGACCAGGGAAAAATCCCCTGCTCTTCTTCAAAATACTGCCATGGGTTCTTTTACATCCACCTGAGAGGGCAGATGGGGTCTTGGTTTAACATCTCATCTAAAAGACTGCCCGTGACAGTGCAGCATCCCTCAGTTCTGGCACTAAGACTGTCAGTCTACATTTTTGTGCTCAAATCTCTAGAGTGCAACTTGAACTCACAGCCTACTGTTAGAGAGGTGAAAGTAATACCCTTTTTGTTATGGCTGACAATTCCAGCAGGAAGCTGTTTCCACCTACCAGAAATTCTTCACTACTTCCTTTTGGCAGGTTTGGCTCCTTGGTCAACAAAGAACAAAGAAAGAACAAAGAAAAGTACAGCAGAGGACCAGGCTCTTCGGCCCTCCAAGCCTGCGCCGATCATATTGCCTGTCAACCAAAACATTTTGCATTTCCGGGGTCCATATCCCTCTATTCCCATCCTATTCATGTACTTGTCAAGCTGCCTCTTAAACACCACTATCATACCTGCTTCCACCACCTCCTCTGGCAGCGAATTCCAGACACTCACTACCCTCTGTGTAAAAAACTTGCCCTGCACATCTCCTTTATAGTTTTCCCCTCTCACCTTAAATTTATGTCCCCTAGTACATAGATTATTTACTCTGTCCATGCCACTCATAATTTTGTAAACTTCTATCAAGTCGCCCCTCAATCTCCATTGCTCTAGTGAGAACAATCCGAGTTTCTCCAACCTCCCCTCATAGCTAATAACTTCCAGACCAGGCAGCATCCTGGTAAACCTCCTCTGTACCCTCTCCAATGCCTCCATATCCTTCTGGTAATGTGGCGACCAGAATTGCATGCAATATTCCAAGTGTGGACTAACCAAGGTTCTATACAGCTGCAGCATAACTTCCCAGTTTTTATACTCAATACTCCTGCCAATGAAGGCAAGCATACCATATGCCTTCCTGACTACCTTATCCACCTGCGTTGCCACTTTCAGTGACCTGTGGATCTGTACACCCAGATAATTCAGAAAATTGCCCCATCGATTCAATAAATAAACAACATTGGCATTGTGAAATAAGGTGATAAATACTGCAATTTAAAACATTCATTCTCCGGATGTGGACAGTGTTGGCGTGGTCCTCATTTATTGGCCATTTCTAGTTTCCTTTAAGGTCGTGGTGGTGAGCTTTCCTCTTGAACCACTGCAGTCACTGATGGTGTCTGTCTGGATTATGCATTCAAGTGTCTGGAGTGCGATTTGAACCCACAACCTTCTGACACAGAGGCGTGATTGCTACCCGTTGAGCCACAAAGTTAGGGGTGAGGCCCTAGAGGAGGAGAGACCAATCTACCATGGATGATGAGGAATGGATAATACCTCATGGCTACAGTAACAGGGAATTTCAGTGAAAGTTATCTCAGTGCTATGAGCTGGGTGGAAACAAAATTTGGGAGAGGTTAACATGGAGCGAAGGGCTGTCAATAGGTCTTGAGACCTTAGAGGGGAGGGAAGGGGAGTGTAGATGCAAACAGCAAGGTATAAGAGTCAAGGGAAGGGAAACAATGATAGCAGTTTGGAATAATGGGGGAGCAGTGCACGTACAAAGGGAGCCATTAACAATTTCAACAAGATCGCGGAGTAAAAACATGTGAGTGGAAGTGATTGCGAGACCAGAAGCTGGTGCTCCAGGTGATTAACCTGGTTAAATAGGAAAAATATCTACAGAAGGACGAGGCTCAAGGAAGCTTCAGTATGCTGGGGTGAGATGCCTGAAGGGCAGAAGAACACAGCAATGGCAAAGGGAACTACATAAATAATCTTGATCTTCGTGACAAAAGAATCCATAAGTTACTTGCACTTGACATTCACGGGGGTCAGTTTGTTCTCCTTACCTTTCAGAAAGATCTTGGCATAGTACAATAGAATCTTAAAGCACAAAAGGAGACTATCTGGCCAGTAAAAGAGGGTACACAGCATTCCTCAAAGGTCAAGAAAAATTTCACTATGAAAGATAAGGCCAGTTATGCACCAGGTGCCTTGGTCCTCTGGCCCTCAACCTTGAGAGTTAGGAGTACAAAAAGTGTAGTAGGTTTGGGAAGATGATCCCCAAAGCTCCTTCCCACTGCAGGTTGTCCCCATTTTATATATGGATCTGTCATAGGTTAGCTGAGAGATTAGCAATGGAGTGATGGTGCATTCAGGACTCTTAAAAGGGGAAGTTAAATACAGACAATAGTGGGTGTGGATACAGGAGTCAAGAGACTAAGTGGTTACTGTTGAAACATTCAACTAATAGGAAGGTAGAAGATGAACTAGATTAACCTTGGTCTCTTTTCAAGCAAAATTCCTAGAATCCTGATGGCGAAGGCAATTGAAAAAGTGACTCGATGGGAATGAGTGTGTCAGATACAGAACCAAAAGTATTATCGAGTAGGTAGCAGCAGGAATGACAAACTGAGTAAGCTCCAGAGGAGCAGTTGGAAGTATGTTACAGGGAGTGGAAGGTGAGGACAGTGGGGTTGAAAAGGAGGTGCAGATGGTAAAGGAAATGAGAAAGTGATCAGAGATGATTAATAATGGAGAGCTTGGAGATGGAAAAGCGAAGGGGGCTCAGTGCGGAATCTTACATCCAACGTGAGGTTGAGTGAGTACAGGAGGATGCTCATGACAAAGGTCTAAGGGAGCCCGCCAGGAAGAAATCACTGCAGGGCTTGGAAGAGTGGTAAAAAACAAACTGTAGAGGGAACACGTGGGATTGAAAACTAATTGACCAAATGGGAAGAAACTGAGAGGAGTTGGGGGGGGAGCAACAGTAAGACAGGTTAATCAGGCAGCCTGCAGAGGTGAGCATGCAGCTGCACGGTCTGGGGGGGAGGGGAGCACCTTCAGTGAAGGGGAGGAGGTAATCAGTCCCTGGAGGGCCAATAGGAAAACACCGTTTTGTCTTGTTACTCACTCCAGTACTAACTAGCCAGTGCAGAAGAAATTGAGAAAATGCAGGTCTGCACTGGGGAAGTGTAATTAGGAATCATCAGAAGAAACCTTACTTTTGAACACATTGGGTTTGAAATGAATTTGCAAGCGCATGTGGTGGAACTAACTTCTGGAAATTTCACACCTGTCCCTGGGCAATTAAATTTCACTCAAATCCAATTAAAATGGCGGTCAGGCCAGCTAAGGAAACAGCTGGCTCCCTGTGCACTCGGGGGAAAAGTTTTAATCAGTTGAGAGTCAGCCCATTGCACCCAAAAACTTTTATTCTAATCTCCACTTCCTCTCGAACCAAAAACTGGCCGGCTTGCTCAGGAGATAAGCAGCAGTAAATCTGCGCTGTCACAACATAATCTTATCTGCACTTGCCAGGCATGCAAATACTGATGCCACAAACAATTCTCCAGCTCTTTAACTGTGTACATGATTAATGCCGTAGACTTTGATGCCTCTAGGTGGGTTAATCTAATTTTAAGCCATCCACGTTTAAACAAAGCTGATTCTTGCCACTTTGCGCCCTTTCAAGTACTGATCAGAAATATTTGCCAGCAGGCACAAAAATGTAAATGACCTCATTAGAGCCACAAATTCACACTCTTCGATGACCCGGGAAGGGTGTTGCTGGTAACAATGCTGATCTTGATAGCGTGTGCACTGACAAAACTTTCATCTGTAACATCAGCCTGCTCAGCTTTGATTGGTGTAACTGTTGTTCGGAGGAGGCCATTCAGCCCATTCAAACCAATTCCACCGTTAATTAGATCAGGGCTGATACACACCTCAATTCCAGTTATCCTGAAAACTCCAAAACTCCAGCATCCACAGAGTGCGGAAAGAGTTCCAGGTTTCCACTACCCCTTTGCGTGAGGAATTGCTTAGACATTTCACTTCTGAACAGGCTGCTCTAACTTTAAGGTGATGCCCCCCGAATTTGCCTTGATGCACGGCTTTCGGAAGGGGTGCTGTGCAATACTCTTCCAGCACTCTGCCTATCACCCCCTCAATTTAGTTGCAGCCAAATCCACAACTGGTTCACATGTGATTCTCTGCCATTGCCAGCCCCAGTGTAAGTCACTTTTTGTATGTTTCTGCCATGCTAATGCTGCTGGTCCACAGACTCACATCTGTCAGCAACATCAAACGCCCTAGCCAGAATCTCTGGAGGCAGAAAGGTAATGCAGCTAAGGTGATCTCAAAGAAAGAAAGGGCTTGCATTGATATAGCCCCTTTCATGTCCTCAGGACATCCCAAAGGGCATTACAGCCAATTAAATACATCTGAAGTGTAGTGACTGTTGTAATGTAGGAAATACAGCAGCCAATTTGCACACAGTAAGGTCACACAAACAGTAATATGATAAGGACCAAAGAATCCAACCCCCCCCCCAACCCCCCACCACCTTAAACCAGCTTATATTTCAACCCTTCCTGGGATTCACCTAGTTCTGTCAAAGGGTCATGAGGACTCGAAACGTCAACTCTTTTCTTCTCCGCCGATGCTGCCAGTCCTGCTGAGTTTTTCCAGGTAATTCTGTTTTTGTTTTTAATCTATCTTACTGATCATTCTTTGAAAGGTTTATGCTGGCCATGGGCAGAACTTCCTTACTCTTTTACCTCCGGCTGAGAGGGCCGATGGGTCCCTTGGTTTAATGTCTCAGCCAAAAGAAAACACCACCAACTCTCGGCACTGCATTGGGAGTGTGAGCCTGTATGGTCACGTTTGTTGGGACTGCTTTTCAGAATCTGAGTTCCCTCTCCCCTCGCCCAGCACTCAACTTAGGTAGAACGCAACACTTACTACAACAAACATGTAGCCAAATTATCCATGTAATTTACCCAAAAAGGATGTTTGGCTTCTGGTACTGAAGAAATATCAGCTGGTTTATTGCTACTTCCTGAAGACTCACTTGCAGCAAGTCCCCACGAATCACTTCCTCCCCATTCAGTGGCAGCAGTCCAGCACAAAGAGGCAAGAATCAAAAGCAAAAGGCAGAGAAACATTGACCTCAACCAACAGGGTCACAAATGATAAAAACAAAAAAACTGCGGATGCTGGAAATCCAAAACAAAAACAGAATTACCTGGAAAAACTCAGCAGGTCTGGCAGCATCGGCGGAGAAGAAAAGAGTTGACGTTTCGAGTCCTCATGACCCTTCGACAGAACTCACAAATGAACTGTTGCTCCTCTATACCTGAGGATTACCTTGTAGAGGAACCAAGAAAAATGCCCCAACCCTTCAACATGCAAGGGTCCCAGTGAGTGTAGGAGAGTAAACTCTTGAAAAATTGAAGAAGTCACACTATATATAGGTATCTAAGATAGAAATACTTCAGTCCCCATCTAACCTGTACTGTATCTATCCTGGGAGTATTTGATGGGAACAGTGTAGAAGGAGCTTTACTCTGTATCTAACCCTGTGCCTGCCTTGGGAGTGTTTGATGCGGACAGTGTAGAGAAGATTTTACTCTATGGGCCAAATTTACTTCAAAATAACAATGTGGCTAATGGAGATCACCATTTTCAAATGTAAATGTTACAGTAATTTCAGTTGAGGGTTAGACGTGCTGTGAAACGTTAATACCCCAAGTTATGCATCTCCACGTTTAGCTTCATGACTACAGCGTTTGACTGCCTAACTCACCACTCAAATGCTCTGAATGGTGTGCAGTTGTGATATCAGGTGGTAAGTATCAGATGTTTAGGGCTAGTAATTACAAGTGTAAATACATTTTTAACAAGATGATAAATCGCTTGAGGAGATTTTTAAAAATGTCAGGTTGAGAATTTTTCTATTTGTTTTCAAACATTTCGCCTGTCTCCTTTTTTTTCCCTCTCTCTCTCGATCCAATCTGTACTTCCCTCTCTTTATTACTCTTTCTGTAATGCAGCTGACATTGAATTCACACCCTTAATACACCCTCCTTCAATCCTCCCAATTTCAGTCACACTGGTTAAGGAGATACCCGAGTGATTGCCCTGTTCACTCAGGTCCCAGAAGCCTTGCTTCCAGTGCTGCACATTTACAGCTGGCAGTTTCAGTGGCTCGGTACAGAAAAATCATGTTTTAAGCTGAAGAGTGCGGGGGTGAGTCTAACCAACGGCACACGCTGTTAGACACCTTGTGACAGTGGAGCCTAGCCGGGTATCTAACCCAGTACCGGCACCCGGCAGCTATTACTCTGCATCTGACTGTCCTGTATCGGATGAGGCGCTCAGCGCTACAACATGCTGATCCCCATACTAATCAATGTGATGAGTACGATACTCAGTTACCGCAGTCTCTGAGACAAATTGGCCAAGAGCACGATGACAGCAGCACTGCTGTTCCGTGAAGAGTGCGTGGGCGTTTCTAAACTTCAGTGAGAACTGCTCTTCAGCATCGAGGGAATAGAGGTAAAAAAAAAACATCAGGCAGTTGCTTGGGAGAAGGATTCCAAGACAATTTGCGGAACAGCACTGATTCTGTTCCAGCAGTTTTATAACACAGGGAAATCTCTGTGTTCATCGCTATAAACAAAAACATAACTGCACCAAACTGGCCAGCAATTAAAGTTTCCTTTTCATTGTGAATCCCAGATACATTTCCAGGTCCCAGGAAAGCTCCAATGGTGTCTATTCTATGCAGAGGCAGCCCATAACTTCCCCACCTTCCTCTTGCTGAGGGATGTAATGTGCTCCTCTGAACCGTATAAATAAGCGACAGTTAAAAAAAAAATCCAAGCAATTAAGGATATTTTTCAGCAAGAGTATTAAAAGATTATGGAACCAACATGAGTAGACAGAGTTAAGATGCAGATCAGTCATGATCAAAGCAAGTAGTGGATCAGGCTCAAGGAGCTGAATGGCCTCCTCCTGTTCCTACACAGCGCAATCAGTGTCACATGGTAAAATGGAAGGTACGCAGGGAACTTACCCCCGAGATGGGGAAGGGGCGATTTCACAATAACAGGGACTTGCAGTATGTAAATTAGATTGAATTGGCACAGGATTCTGGCAGTGAAAGGATCGTTCACACCCAGACAGACTACATCCGTTTCCTTGTCAAGACACATCTGTCACTGCCAGGAACAAATCCTCCCTCAAACGGTGCTAATGGCTCAGATCCAGAGATGAGGTTGGGATGAATAATTTAACTCATTAAATTCCCCTGCCAAATACCTTGATCCACTAGCTACAGCTTCCCTTTTATAAATAAGTGGGATACTTAACCCACAGAGCTCTACAGCACAAAAACAAGAGACCATTCAGTCCATTGTGCCTATGCTGGTTCTTTGCGAGAGCAATTCCAAAGCAATCCCACTGGCCCACTCTCTCCCCATAGCCCTGTATCAATCTCAAACTAATCCCACTGCTCTGTTCATAAAATGCTTTTGAGATAAATACTTAGAGCAGCATGTTTTGGAAACAACCAGAGAGCAGGTTATAT
The DNA here is from genome assembly GCF_017639515.1 of Carcharodon carcharias. NCBI lineage: Eukaryota > Metazoa > Chordata > Chondrichthyes > Lamniformes > Lamnidae > Carcharodon > Carcharodon carcharias. The sequence continues at coordinate 11,232,036 of NC_054468.1, read as the reverse complement.
TAGATTTGGTTTTGTGTGACGTGACAAGATTAATTTATGACCTCAGAGTAAAGGCACCCCTAGGTAGCAGCGACCACAATATGACTGAATTTTACATCCAGTTTGAAAGGGAGGTGAGTGGGACTAAGACTAGTATTTTAAGCTCAAATAAGGGCAACTACATGGGCATGAAAGCTGAGCTAGCTGAAGTGAACTGGGATACTAGGCTAGAGGATAGATCAGTGGAGAAGCAGTGGCAGACATTTAAGGGGATATTTCAGAATATTCAGAATAAGCATATTCCTTCTATAAAGAAAAGTTCTAAGGGGAGGACCCACCATATGTGGTTAACTAAAGTAGTTAAGGAAAGCCACAAATATAAGGAGAAGGCATATAACTGCACAAAGATGAGTGGCAAGACAGATGATTGGTCAGAATATAAAGAACAGCAGAGAGCGACTAAAAGGTTAATCAGGAGAAAGAAATTAGAGTATGAGAGGAAGCTAGCTAGAAATGTAAAAATGGATAGCAAGAGTTTCTACAGGTATTTAAAAAGGAAAAGAGTAAGTAAAGTGAATGCTGGTCCTCTAGAGAGTGATAGTGGGGGTTAATGGATAATAAGGAAATGGCGGATGAAATGAACAATATTTTGCTTCATGTGTTCACTATAGAGCATACAAAAAACATTCCAGTAATAGCTACAAATCAAGAGTTGGAAGGGAGGGAGGAACTTGGTGAAATTGCAATCACTAGGGAAGCAGTACTGAGCAAACTGATGGAGCTGCGGGCTGACAAGTCTCTAAGCCCTGGTGGATTTCATCCTAGGGTCTTAAAAGAGGTGGCTAATGAGGTAGTAGATGTTCTGGTGTTAATTTTCCAAAATTCTCTGGATTCTGGAACGGTTCCATCAGGCTGGAAAGTAGCAAATATAACCCCTCTATTCAAGAAGGGAGGGAGGCAGAAAACAGGAAACTATAGGCCAGTTAGCTTGACGTCTGTCATGGGGAAGGTGTTAGAATTGATCATTAAGGGGGTTAAAGCTGGGCACTTAGAAAAATCAAGGTAAATGGGAAAAGGCAACATGGTTTTGTGAAATGGAAATCATATTTAACCAATTTATTGAAGTTTTTTGAAGGAGTAACATGCACTGTGGATAAAGGGGAGCCTATAGATGTAGTGTACATGGATTTCCAGAAGATATTTGATAAGGCGCCACGTCAAAGGTTATTTCAGAAAATAAAAGTTCATGGTGGAGAGGTAATAAATCACCATGGATAGAAGATTGGCTGGCTGGCAGAAAACAGACAGTATGCATGAATGGGTCTTCATCTGATTGTTAGGATGTGACGAATGGAGCCCCACAGGGATCTGTAACAGAGCCTCAACTTTTTACAATTTACATCAATGACTTAGACAAGGGAAGCAATGGCATTGTAGCTAAATTTGCAGATGACACAAAGATAGCTAGGAAAGTATGTTGTGAAGGGAACATGAGGAGGTTGCAGATGCATATAGATAGGCTGAGTGAGTGGGCGAAGATCTGGCAAATAGAGTTTAATGTGGGAAAATGTGAAGTTGTTCACTTTGGCAGGAAGAACAATAAAACAAAGTATTACTTAAATGGAGAACAACTGCAGAATTCTGAGGTGCAGAGTGATCTAGAGTTTCTAGTACATGAGTCACAAAAAGTTTGTATGCAGGTACAGCAAGTAGTTAAGAAGGCTAATGGAATGCTATCCTTTATTATGAGAGGGATTGAACATAAAAGTAAGGATGTTATGCTTCAGTTATACAGGGCATTGGTGAGACCGCACCTCGAATATGGTGTGCAGTTTTGGTCTCCTTATTTAAGGAAGGATGTCAATGCACTGGAGCTGGTTCAGAGGAGGTTTACTAGATAACAGGTTATCTTATAAAGAAAGACTGGATAGGCTGGGCTTGTTTCCACTGGAGGTTAAAAGAGTGAGGGGTGACTTGATTGAAGTGTACAAGATCCTGAATGGTATTGACAAGGTGGATGTGGAAAGGATGTTTCCTCTTGTGAGTGAGTCCAGAACTAGGGAGCACTGTTTTGAAATTAGGGGTCGCCCTTTTAGGACAGAGATGAGGAGAAATTTTTTTCTCTCAGAGGGTTGCACGACTCAGAAGGCAGTGGAGGCAGGGTCACTAAATACTTTTGAGGCGGAGGTAAATAGATTCTTGTTAGGCAAGTGAATCAAAGGTTATCGGGGTTAGATGGGAATGTGGAATGCGAAACACAATCAGATCAGCCATGATCTTATTGAATGGCAGAGCAGGCTCGAGGGGCTGAATGGCCTACACCTGCTCCTGTCTCTTATGTTCTTATGTTCTCTACCTATAGCCCTGTATCAATCCCAAACTAATTGTACTGCCTCACTCTCTCCCCATAGCCTAGTATCAACCCCAAACTAATCTCATTGCTCCACTCTCACTCCATAGACCAGCATCAACCCCAAACTAATTCCATTGCCCTGGTCTCTTCCCAAAGTCCTGTATCTTTCTCTACATCAAATATTTACAGAGCAATGTAAAGATCTCTGCCTCAGCTAGGCAGAACATTCCATGTTCTGGCAAATCTCTGCACAAATAAATTCCTCAGCGGAACAGGAATATGACATTCAGCCTCTCACTCTATTGATCTTACATTAAGCGGGGCTACAGGAGAGTGGAACTAGGTAAACCCCTCCTTCGGACAGCCAGAGTAGACATGGTGAGCCTAATGGCCTCCTGCTGTGCTCCAACCATTCGATGATTGTGATTAATTATCCCACTTGTCGCTGACTCCCAAACCAGGGGAAACAGTTTTTCCCTATTTATTCCATCAAATGCCTTCATAATAACTCACACGTGTCAATACCTGGTCATAGTCATGGAGTGTGGATAAAGGCACTTCCCCAGAGAATAACTGGGAAAAATAGAGTGTGACAGAGGTGGAGGGGAAGGGAAAGGAAAGAGGCAGAGAGAAAGTTGGGGGGGGGGGGGAAGGGGATTGGGTTTCTCCTCCAAATACCCAGCAACCCAGCCCCTCTCCCCATCACCCAGCAACACAGCCACTCCACCACCCCCCCCCACCGCCCGATCACAGCATTGTTACAGCACAGGAGACGGCCATTTTCGCCCATTGTGTCTGCACCAGCTCTCTGAATGAGCATCTCACCTACTACCATCCTCCCACCTTCTCCCCATAAAGCTGCACATCCTTCCTTTTCAGATAACAGTCTAATTCCCTTTTGAGTGCTTCAATTGAACCTGCCTCCACCCCACCCTCAGGCAGTACATGCCAGGCCCTAACCACTCGCTACATAAAATAGTTTCTCCTCGTATCAATATTGCTTCTTTTACTAATTGTGCCCTCTCGCTCTCCGTCCTCCCACAAGTGGGAAGTTTCTCCCTATCTACTCTGTCCGGACACCTCCAGATTTTGAATACCTCTATCAAATCTCCTTTCAACCTTCTTTTCTCTAAGGAAAAAGTCCTAACTTCTCCATTCGATTCCCATAACTAAAGTTCCTCAACCCTGGAACCCATTCTTGTGAATCTTTCCTGCACCCTCTCTACTGCCTTCACATCCTTCCTAAAGTTCAGTGCTCAGAACTGGACACAATATTCTAGAGGCCAAACTAGTGACTTATAAAATTCAACATAAACCTATGCTCTTGTAAACACTGCCCCTAATAAAAAATTCCAGGGTATTGTGTGCTTTATTAGCTACTCGCTCACCCTATCCTGCCAGCTGCAATGATTTTTGTACATATACACCCAAGGCCCACTGCTCCTGAACCTCTTTTGGAGTTGTACCGAAGTTAAACTGATTGGCCTCTAGTTGCTGGGCTTATCTTTATGTTCTTTTTATGAACGAGGGTGCAACATTTGCAATTCTCTCCCCATCCGTGACCACCCCGAGTCTGAGGAAGACTGAAAAATTATGGCCAGCGCCTCTGCAATTTCCACTGTCGCTTCCCTCATCCTTGGATGAATCTCATCCGGTCCCGTTGCCTGTTCAACTCTAAGTGCAGACAACCTATCCAATACCTCGTCATCAATTTTAAACCCATCAAGTATCTGAATTACCTCATCTTTCGCCGTGGGCCGGGTAGAGTCTTTTTACTTGATAAAGACAGATGTAAAGTTTTCATTTAAAACTTCAACTATGCCACCCGCCTGTGTGTGTAAATCCCCTTTTGGTCCCTAATCAACCGTACTCCTTTTACCACTGTTTTACTCTACATATGCCTAGGAAAGGAAACCCCTTTTATGCTACCTGCCAGTTTCTTTTCATACACCCTCTTTGATTCTCTACCCTTCTCCTGACAATCTTTTATATTCAGCTTGGTTTTCAAATGGAAGTTTTACCTGATACCTGTCACAAGCACATTTTTAATCTTAATTTCTGCCTCCTTTCTCAACCAGAGAGCTCTGGGTTTGTTTGTCCTACCTTTCCCTTTCAAGTAAATATACTTTTGTTTTATTCATTAATGGGATGTGGGCGTCACTGGCTGGGCCAGAATTCATTGCCCATCCCTAATTGCACTTGAGAAGAGAAACAGGTCCAGCAGTCACCCAGCAACACAGCCCCCAACCCCCCAGTCACCCAGCAACACAGCCCCTCCCCCAAGTCACCCAGCAACACAGCCCCTCCCCCCAGTCACCCAGCAACACAGCCCCTCCCCCCAGTCACCCAGCAACACAGCCCCTGCCCCGTCACCCAGCAACACAGCCCCTCCCCCCAGTCACCCAGCAACACAGCCCCTCCCCCGTCACCCAGCAACACAGCCCCACCCCCCCAGTCACTCAGCAACACAGCCCCTCCCCCGTCACACAGCAACACAGCCCCTCCCCCCAGTCACCCAGCAACACAGCCCCTCCCCCAAGGCACCCAGCAACACAGCCCCTCCCTCCAGTCACCCAGCAACACAGCCCCTCCCCCCAGTCACCCAGCAACACAGCCCCTCCCCCCAATCACCCAGCAACACAGCCCCTCCCCCCAGTCACCCAGCCCCTCCGCCATCACTCGGCCAGCAAGTGATGTAATGGAGTCAGCCTCCTGTTGCTTGAGTCCAACACAACACACAGAACGTTCCGGAGCTCAAGGCTGCGGAGGCGTCACAGGCTAATCAGGAAGGTGTCATGTCGCACTCGAACCGTTAACTCTGTTTCTCGCTCCGCAGACGCTGCCAGACCTGCTGGGGTTTTTTTCCAGCGCTATCTGTTGCGATAGGAGGCGTCCCCTGGGCCCTGCTGCTGCTGCTGAGCCCCCCGAACCAGTACACGGGGGTGGGGGGCGGGGGAGGGGGGTGGGGGGGGGGGGGTGGTGGTCCTCATGACTTACTGTAATTACTGTTCTCGTCCTTGGTGCCATTGATGGTGCCATCAGGTTGCATCTGTAGGTAGAAGCCTTGCTGGCTGAATAATCTCGTCACTATACCTTTCAGCTGGGGGTCTGTGACAAAGGAAATAGAGGGAAAAAAAACAGTTATAAAATGATTCAGCGTGGAGTGGGCGTGAGGGCCATTCAGCCCATCGTACCTGTGCCAGCCCTTTGAACGAGCTATCCAATTCATCCCAGCTCCCTGCCCCCCGACCCCTGCAAATTTTTTCTCTTTTTCACATATTTAATCCAATTCCCTTTTGAAAGTTACTATTGAATCCGCTTCCACCGCCCTTTCAGGCAGCGCATTCCAGGTTATAACAATTTCCTGCATAAAAACATCGGTTTCAAACCTTTCAGAGGAGATGAATGAAAATATATTCTAAATACAGTTTTTTTTTAAATACACTGCTCTTCCCTTAGCTCAGCTGTCTCACCCGACGAGAAGAAGGGTTGTGAAAGATCCCAGGTTTGACCTGCAGTCTGTATAGTGTTGAGTGGAGGGGCTAGTTCCGATGCTAAATGGGACCACAGCAGGGCTTTTTTTGGGATGGGGGTGGGGTTCCGGTGGATGGGTTGGGACATTAAGTCAGCCACGGCTCCCGCTTCTGACGGCTATCCGGTGACTCCAGTTCTTAAAGGAATGGGCGAGGACATGACTGGCCTCAGGGGTGATGCCCACTGTGGTCGAATTGCCGACCAGCACTCACTCTCTGGGCTCAGACGTGATCAGCCAGCTGAGTGAGATTAAGTCTCCCCCACGCCACCCAGTCACCCCACGTGGAACTATGGCCCGGTGGAGAGTCAAACACTTCAAACAGGGAGAGGAGAGGAGCCAAAGCAAAGATCTGCCATCCGCTCCTAAAGCCTCAGGTGCGTAGATGTCGACACAGGTTCCGCAGATGTGACTGGGCTCAATCCTGCAGAAAACACTTAGTTATTCGCAGAATCCGGTTTTCTTTAAAGCGGGAGCTTTATCCCCCATTGCTGCGATTGTGCATCTCTGCCCACATCCCGCACAGTTCTTTGCTGCTCTCTGCTTTGCCACTGACACCTGTTTCTACAACCAGTGACCAGCCAAGTGGTATCACACACTGCAGCCTCCGGCTGGGTAAGCAGCGAATCCTGGGCAAAGGGAAGCTCAGCCTACAAGACATCCCAGAGTCAGAGGGTTCTTGGAAAGATCCACAACGTGGCCAATTGATGATTCAGTGGCATAACGTTTGTTGAAGATGGCACATCACTGGGATCCAAAGTTAACACTGTAGGGAGCATGAGACATTCTCAGCTGGTTACGGGGTTTGAATAGTTCACTGGACAAGTCAACAAGGTCCCCAGGTTTGACTGATGGTTTACGCAGAGTCGGATACTCTCCAGCCTCCTCCTCGATGGTGAATGTGAGCGGACATCAGAGGAAAACGGGGTCTATAACAGCTGCGACGAACCCCCCCCCACCCCCCGCCCTCCATCCCTACCCCACTCCAGCATTGCCAACTGGCTGGACGTAATAGTGGAGCTTCTATCACATGACCTTCAACTGCTCCATTCCTATCCTCCTGCCACTGATCACTTTGCCTATCAGTCTTTCTTCTACTTCTTCAGTTATCTACTTGAAGGCAGGTCTAACCCACAGAAGCCATGATCTCCGCAAGGAGTAGGGCAAGGAGGCAGGTCCCAAATCCACCCCAGTCGGAACAGGGATCATATCCCGTACTGTTGGCATCAAGCTGATCCACAGTTGTCCAACCAACTGACCCCCAAGGAGAAGTCAGAGTTGCTGTGGCAATATACAATTTTACACGTATGTTATATTCTGGAGCTATGGATAGTGATGGTAGAGGCTCCAGCTTCCTTTCCATCAGATGGCTGACCAGGAATCTTGTCCACTCTTACCGCCCGCCATTGGCGAGGGGTTGGACGGATTTACAGGATGATACGCATGTGATGAACACACTTTCATTGGCCATTAAGTCGTGGAGGGACCTTCTGGTTCAGAGGAAGGGACACTACCCACTGCACCACAAGACCTCCTACATCAGTCCTCCCACAACAAATTGGGACGTGAATCGGCTCTTTGTTAACTGATTGGATGATTCAGTCAAACACCCTTTGTCCCACCTGACCCATCTTTAATGCTGCAATCGTTCACAAAACTGTTCAAAGAAAGTTTTAAAAAGCACTTTTTTAAAGCCCCTAAGGTCCTAAGAAATGAGGGATTAATTTTCAATTCCTAAAGACGCCAGGACAATGCTGGATGTTTGGTAGCATTAACCTCCCCACTGCCCCATGGTCAGCCTGATCTCGTTGGCGCTTGATCACGTAGAGAGAGGTCACTCAGAAAGGGTCCTGGGAGTAGGACTGGGTACCATCTAACCAACAACAGCCCTCTAACTCACGAGGCTTCAAACAAGGTTCCTCTTTCTAGCCCCTACTCCAAATTAATCCTCAAAATTCCTGTGGGCAGCATCCAGTGATCGAAATGCAAAACCCAACAGATCTCAAAAAAAATAGCTGGGGTATCAGGTCAGTCCATTCTACAAACTTAGCTCATCATTGTTTCTTTGCAATCCTCAATAGAGAAATTCAAATGGTTTTGAGTCATTTCATTGAAATTCAGTCTATATTTTTGCTTTTTCTTTAAAAAAAAATGTACCATTCAAGCTCTAGAGTTGTATTAATGGAAAGAAGAAATTAATAAAATAGCAGAAGGAAAGAATTATAGCATTTAGGCAGAGTTTCAAGGCTGCCCTCAGAAGCCGCACAAAGGGCTCACTGTTAAGGTGAATCACCGATTGAAGATTTGATTCACGGTGTGAAGCCAAAATTGCTCCAAATTTCCCAACTCTTCACCTGAAACTTTGGTTTAAACTTCAGGGTTTTCGGTGAATGTGCCACTCGTCTTACTGCTGCCCGTAGAATTCAGAAACGGGAAGGTTAGAATTGAAACAATGCAGCACAGTAATTAACTGCTGAAATTGCCTCATGGTCCACAGCCAATCTCAGTGGTGTCAGGAATAACTCACATCGAGAAATACTCGGAGGCTGAAAGCCAAACTGAAGCTCTTCAGTAAGGGGTCATCGGCGCTGATCTAACAGCACCTACCTGCCCAAATCCACACTGCCACTGCCCCTTGGGTTGGGCAAGTTCAGCGGTGAAGGGACATTCAGAACTTTCAAGTCTGGTGGATGGATGGTAGAGGTTGAGCCCTGGGGAGTGGAGATCAAGTAATAGTCAAATTGTAGGAGTTACTCAGGAAATCAATCATCACCCGAAAGGGAAACGATAGCTGCAGCTGAGGAGATCTCATCCTCCAAGCGCCAACGCCTCTCCGCCAACTATCCAACCAGACTTTGAAATGAATCCACTGTCCTTGCTTCAACCTGTGGATCAGCCTCAGCCAAAAAGACAAAAGGACGGTTTCACATGTTTTCAATGTCTGATGGAGGGTCCCAACCAAAACTGTGCTCCTACTGCACTGCTGGCCTGCTGGACATTTTCTTCCCTCAGCGCTGCCTCCCTCAACTGCAGAACATTCTGGGTTTTATTTAAATGGAGGGTTTCCTGGATGGGTTCTTGTGCTCAGGAAGTTGCTCACACCCAAACCTCCAGACTTGGCAAGTGCCCGCAGGTTTCACCAAACTGCAGACAGGAGGAATGGGGAAAAGAACATTTCGCTTCTCATTCCTTAACCCTGTAGCTACTAAAGAGGTGGAGAAATCACAATGCACAGGAGCATTACCCATCACTCCTGAAACATTCCAACGCCATTCACCCAGGCGCAAGCGTCACTAACACCTACGCTCCACGGAAAATACACACTCAAACCAGTTGAAATTGCTTACATACATCTGTATTGACCATCGTTGGAAGGGTGGGGATCAGTATCCAGCTTTCTCTTTAATTTATGTGCCCAAAATAATTGAACAGGGGGCGTCAAGTGAATTCACCTAATGCAAAGGGTAAAACCAAGCAGTGTTGTCACTAGGTTTAGTTAGTACATTGGTACCAGCAAGCAGCGAATCTAAAACTGTGGCAATGCACTCTTCACATAGAATCATAGAAATGTCACAGCACAGAAGGTGGCCATTTGGCCTGTCGTGTTCGTGCTAGCTCGACAACAGCCAGTCAGCTAGCCCCACCCCTTTGCCTCTTCCCCATAACACTGCAATTTATTTTTCTCTTCATATAATAATCCAACCCTTTTGAAAGCCGTGGTTGAATCCTCCTCCACTCAAGCAGTGCTTTCCAGATCGTAACCACTTGCTATGTAAAATTCTTTTCTTTATGTCGTCATTGCATCTCTTGCCAATCGCCTTAAATTGGTGTCCTCTGTTTCTCGACCCTGTTTCTCCCTATCTACTCTGTACAAATTCATGACTTTGAGTATCTCTTCTGAGGTGCAGTATTCAAAGGGAAGTGGGAAGTTCTTCCCTGTGATCAGGGGCTAATCCTTGTCCTTCAGTCAACATCACTTAAAAATATAGATTGCCTGGTCATTGTCACGTTGTGTTTCTGGGATCTTGCTGTACACAAATTGTCTGTTGCCTATCCTACATTGCAACAGTGACGACACTTCAAATTTACTTCATTGCCTGTGCAGTGCTTTGGAACATCACAAGGTGGTGAAAAGTGGTATGGAGATGCACGTTATTGCTTTCCAGATGTACAGGAGCACTCACGACTGGAGGAGCCAGTCCAGCCCAACTTGGTTGGTCCCAAGTTCAAAAGGCACATTGGCTTAAGGGGCCCATCTTCACACCAGCCTCTCCTGCTCCAGCACAGGCACAGAAACATTGCCATGTCCCAGGTCCTTGACATGAACCAGACCCCCGACAGGGTTTGGTGCCATGTAGAGGGAGACGACAGAGCAGTACAGCCCTTGGACTCCTGTGGCCACGTTCTTTGCCCAACTACCTTCAGTCTCTTTGGGCCTTCGGACACCCCCAGAGCCTCCACAGTTTGTTTTGGGTCAGTGGGGGGGCACCCGAAGTTAAAAGGAGGCTGCTGATGGAGGCACCCCCCCCTCCCCCCCAACCCAGACCTGAACCAGATTTATCTCCGGGCTTCCCCCATACACCAGATCCCCCCACCACCCCCCCACCCCCCCCCCGCAAGCCTGAGGCTGGATGGGAAACAGCCCTTAAGTGGTCAATAATTGGCCACTTAAGGGTCTCAATTGGGGCTTGGTGGGCAGGTCTGGCCCATCCCAGCGCAAAATAGCGGAGAGGTCAGGGTAGGTGGGATCCCTTTGGGAAGGCCATCCTATAAATTTTACACTCACCCCACCCCCACCTACAAACCCGCCAGTGGGGCAAGTGTAAAATTCTGCCCACGATCTTGAACACATCTATGAAATCACTGCTTGGACTTCTTTGCTCTAAGAGAACAATCCCAGCTGATTCCTTCGTTGCCCAGTTCAGTAGCAGGACTCAAACATGGCAGCGTGTTGGCCGGGCCTGTACAGAGGGCAAAGCAAGTGGTGGACCGACACTCAGCCATTGACCCACATTCATCCCTCCAGACACAACACATCTTTGAAACGACAGGAGCTATACTGCTGGCAGGGAGAAGGGGGCTTAGAATGCAAGTGGACAGACAGCAAACCTACTGCTTATCCGGAAGTCAAGTGTATTGTCTAGTGCTCTGGCCAGTAGTAGCCACGTGTAACTAACCAGGAATGCAGAGGTAGCTAACTGCAATTCGAATTAGTAAATAAATGACTAACATAGACCATCGTTGGTCATGTGGTCTCAACACTCATACTCGCACTCGTGACCTTTGTGTGTGTTTGATGGTAAACCAGTAAAAGGACACGCAGAGTTTTTTTTGACCATTGTGAGTGCTTTACTTCCATGGTTACTGAACAGTTTTGTTTGTTAAGTAAATCTACATTTGTGAAGTTCATTGACCTGTATTGCACATAAAAAGGTTTTCTGCTAAAATGTGGGCCAGTGGCTGAAACGGTGTCGCCATAGAAACACCGCCGGCTGGCTGGAGATTTCCGTTGGACAACACTGACCAAGTGACAACACTGAGAGGTCTTCTCGTTGCTTAAGCTGGAGGTTAACGAGTCGGGGCACGAACTGAAAGCCACAGAGGAGATGCTAAAGGCAAAAAGTGGCAGCCATCCCAGCGATGGACCTCACTCGCTCACTCATGCCAGACACAGTCAGTCCTGTGGGACAATCCACTTGCAGCCACACCACCGGTCACTCCCAGAAAATCTCACCACTCATTCCGTTAGAAGCAAGGACTGTCCACTCACCTGTGCAAACTGCTCGCCATGATGGGGCATCAGTTTGGAATAAAGAAGAAGAGATGCATGGCATTAGAAAACTTTTCACACTTCTGGTTTCTTTTTTTTTTAAGAAAAACTTTTCTAAAAAAAAATGAGAGTATTGAACTGTGTATTGCCAGGAGCAGACACCAATAATTCGAAGCAACCTGTTGCCTGAGGTGAGCTCCCTCCAACCGGGTTTTGCCACTGGGATGGGAGAGGGGAGGGGGTGCAACTCTGCAAAACATGGTCTTTGTTTCTTCGTTGGCCTGAGGAGATGTGGGACACAAACATACAAAACTGATGGGTAGGGAAAGACCAGCTGGGTCTATCAAACCTCCCCTGCAAACCACGATGGTCAGGGCATTGTGACTAAACACATCCTACCCTCTCAATCCTCTGGACCCATGTGATCTGGGAAAGGTCAATAAAAAAGAAACAGGGGAAGGGATGGGGTTTTTTGTTAACACCAATGGGACTCGGTGACGCACGATTTAAAGAAAAAACACACGACACATGACACACACAAACACAAACACAAACACAAACACCAACACCAACACAAACACCAACACCAACACCAACACAAACACCAACACAAACACCAACACAAACACCAACACAAACACCAACACAAACACCAACACAAACACCAACACAAACACCAACACAAACACAAACACCAACACAAACACCAACACAAACACCAACACAAACACCAACACATTGCTCACTGAGGCTGCACATGATCCCACAGAGAGGGCCCCCTGTTTGCTCAGGAATACAGGGGGGTAAGGAAGTGCGACAACAGAGCAGCCTGTAACAGTTTGCAAGCAAAACATATACACCGGCCACCTTTACACAAACAGAAAAGTTGACAAAGCGTTTATACACAGGCAGAGATGGAATAATCAAGTCAGGTCAAAGGAAGATTCTATTTTAAGAAACACAAGGAAAGGTCAGTAGGCTCAACCTGGCTGTTTCTTTCCTGTGTATTAATCCCAAATTGCTACCTTTGCACTGGGAACTGAGGAACATGAGGAGGCCATTTGGTCCCTCGAACCTGTTCTACCACCATTCAAATCATGGCTGATCGGTGACCTGATTCTACACACTTGCCTTTGCCCCATAACCCTTAAATACTTTTGGCTAACATAATCTATCACTATCAAGTTTAAAATTGACACCTGACCAAGCATTCAAGGGATTTCCAAACTTTTACCACCTTTTGTGTGTGGATGTGTTTGCTAATTTCACTCCTGTCTCAAAGGTCTGACTCTACTTTTTAGATTCTGTCCCCTAGTCCTAGACTTCCCATCCAGCGGAAATAGTATCTACCCCATCAGCTCCTTTAATGTCTTGAAAACTTCAATCAAATCACCACTTAATCTTCTAAATTCCACGGAATACGACCCTAGTTTGCGTAGTCTCGCCTCATTATTTAACCCTTGGAGCTCAGGTATCTTTCCAATAAATCTACACTTCACTCCCTCCAAGACCAATATATCTTCTCCAAAGTGTGGTGCCCAGAACTGCTCGCGGTATTCCAGGTGTGTTCTCATCAGAGCTTTGCACTGTAAATCCCTTTAAAAAGTACCTTTCTCTTCAGAATTCATGAATCCTTTGTTAGGTTGCTTACTACTAAAATATTTTAGTGTCTGACTGCACAGAGCAGCTGTAACCCACTGTCTACTGAAGAATCAGTCTGCATTGACTGTATAAACAACTCATTAGACAATTTAATATTTTACCACCTGGGTCAGAAATTTTGCTCAATTCCTTTCTTAATCCTAGCTTCCTGATTTTTTGCACTCATGAACCCTAGGATTCAAACTTATCATCACTGTGAAGAATGGTCCTCATTATCACCTTTATTGGTCGCTCTGGGTCCACAAAGACAGAGAGATAACGGGTCAATGCCCCGGCCTGTGCAGTAGTACTGCAGATCAGATCTGGCCAAGACCTTATAATGCAAGGCTACAAACAGCCAGACAGGGACAAAGACAGGCAGCGTGACAGAGACAACAACTAACAAGACAGGGATAGAAAGCAAGAAAGGGACAGAGATAGAGAGCAAGGCAGGTCATGAGGCAGGGGCAAGCAGCAAGTGAAAATACAAAGAGATACCGAAAAAATATTCAGCTTGTGACAGCAATCATGATATAACCGAATATATGTCCTATAATCTAATATAACACTCTGTACTGTCATTTTTAAAACGGCAAATGGGAGACCATCTTATTCAGTGATCTGGTAACAGAGCAAGGTTAAGAATAAGGTTTGGTTTTATATATAGCAAGACATGTGTTGGTGGGATGGACAGAGACATTTAGGGATAGCTGTTTCCACACACAAATGAGCTTACCATTTTCCTCTGTATAACATAGATCAAAAAACAGTTCAGCATGCTACAGTGCATTTTTCAATAATTGCATTTGAATTTACCATGGTATAATCAGGTCGGGCTGCAGTAATGTTGCACGTTAAAACAGGCCTCTCCAGCATGGTTCCCTTGACATGAAATTTCTAATGTGCCTATAAATTCTGCAAAAAGTTTTAAAAACTTCAAGTTCACTTGAGAAAGGATTTCTAACTGATTACTGTTGGATCGGTCATTTCGTGGAGATAGACAGCTTAAGCCGTAACGGATGCAGAGAGTATGATTGATTGATGGTTGATTGTAAGCTTCACTCTGTTACAGAAGCCTATTCCAGGTCAGTCTGTGTGCGCTTGTTAGATACTTTATAAGCACTGCAGTTTATGTTAGCCGATAGAGGTTCAGACCAGTGCCGTTATATTCCAATTACACAGACTGAACCTAGATAAGGTGCAGAAATGAAATTTTCCACAATTAGTTTAATTGTTATTACTGGGTCTCAGCACCTCAATGAGGGCAAATCACATCCAGCATAGCACCAGACTGGAATCGTGAGGGCCAGAGACTGAGGCCATTTGGCCCACTGTCCATGCTGGCTCTCTGTACAGCAATTCAACCTGTCCCATTCCCCTGCTCCTTACCCATAGCCCTAGAAATTTATTTCTCTCAAATGCCCATCCAATTTCTTTTTGAAATCACTCAGTGTCCACTTCCATCACCCTCATAGACATGGAGTTTCAGGTCATTACCACTCACTGCAAAAAAAGGTTCTTCCTCACCTACCCCCTGCATCTCTCGCCCAAAGCCTTAAATCTACGTCCCCCATTCCTTGCACCATCAGCTAATGGGAACAACCTTAAGACGTAGGAGCAGAAGTAGGCCATTCGGCCCATCGAGTCTGCTCCACCATTCAATGAGATCATGACTAACCTGATAATCCTCAACTCCACTTTCCTGCCTTTTCCCCATAACCCTTGATTGTCCTACTGATCAAAAATCTGTCCACCTCAGCCTTAAATATACTTAACGGCCCAGCCTCTACGGCCCTCTGTGGTAAAGAATTCCACAGATTGACTACCCTCTGAGAGAAGAAATTCCTCCTCCTCTGTCTTAAGTCGGTAACCCCTTACTCTGAGATTATTCCCTCTGGTCCTAGACTCTCCCACAAGGAAAAACTACCTCTCAGCATCTATCCTGTCAAGCCCCCTAAGAATCTTATATGTTTCAATAAGGTTGCCTCTCATTCTTCTAAACTCCAATGAGTACAGGCCCAACCTACTCAACCTCTCCTCATAAGAAAATCCCTCCATACCCAGGATCAACCAAGTGAACCTTCTTTGGACTGCCTCCAATGTCAGTACCAAAACTGTTCTAGGTGTGGCCTAACTAGTGCCTTGTATGGTTTTAGCAAGACTTCCCTATTTTTATATTCCATTCCCTTCGAAATAAAGGCCAACATTCCATTTGCCTTCCCTATTACCTGCTGAACATGTATGCTAGCTTTTTGGGATTCATGGACGAGGACCCCCAAATCCCTCTGTGCTGCAGCTTTCTTCAGTCTTTCTCCTTGTAAATAATATTCAGCTCCTCTATTATTTGTCTATAACATTTGCCTACCTTACCTAAACCTGTTATAATCTTGTGCACCTCTGTCAAATCTTCCCTCAATCTCCTTTGTTCCATGAAGATCAGCCCTAGCTTCTTCAACCTAACCTTGTAGCTTAAATCCCTGATCCCTGGAACCATTCTGGCAAATCTCTTCTACACCCTCTCAGGGATCCTCACATCCTTTCTACACTGTGGTGACCACAGTGAGTGCAATACCTTACTTAGGCCTAACCCAAGCTTGATAAGGTTCAGCAGAACTTCCCTGCTTTTATACTCAATATGTCTATTTATGAAGTCCAAAATCCCACATACTTTGCTAAATAGTCTTACAATATCTCCAGCCAGCTTCAAAGGTCTCTGCACAGGATAGAGCCCCAGATCACCCGGTCCCTGACACTCTTTGGAACTGTGTCATTCAAGTATATATTACAGCTCCCTATCCCTTCTGCCAAAATGCTTCACTTCACACATCTCTGTATTTAGTTCCACCTGACACTTGTCTGCCTATTCTGCCAAACTTTCTATGTCCCTTTGGAGTTGATTGGTATCATCTGCACTGTTTGCCACACCTCCAAGCTTGGTATCATTGCCAAATTTTGAAATTTTACTCTGTGTTCTTTTTTGGATTTCTTCACAGGATGTGGACATCGCTGGGCTAGGCCAGCATTTATTGCCCATCCCTAACTTCCCCTGAGAAAATGGTGGTGAGCTGCCTTCTTGAATCACTGCAGACCCTGTGAGTATAGGTTATGCTCACAGTGATGTTCTGAAGTGAGTTCCAGGATTTTCCAGCAACAGTGAAGGAACAGTCAAGATGATGAGTGGCTTGGAGGGGAACTTGCAGGTGGAGGTGTTCCCATCTATCTGCTGCCCTCGTCCTTCTAGGTGGAAGAGGTTGTGGGTGTGGAAGGTGCTGTCAAATGAGCCTTGGTGAGTAGCTGCAGTGCATCTTATAGATGGTACACACTGCTGCCACTGTGCATCAGCGGTGGAGGGAGTGGATGTTGAAGGTGATGGATGGGGTGCCAATCAAGTGGGGCTGCTTTGAATTGGATGGTGTTGAGCTCCTTGAATGTTTTTAGAGCTGCACGCATCCAAGCAAGTGGAGAGCATTCCATCACACTGCTGACTTGTGCCTTGTAGATGGTGGGAAGGCTTTGGGGAGTCAGGAGGCGAGTTACTCGCTGCAGAATTCCCAGCCTCTGACCTGCTCTTATAGCCACTATGGCTAGTCCAGTTCAGCTTTTGGTCAATGGTAACTCGAGGATGTTGATAATGGGGGATTCAGTGATGGTAATTCTGTTGAATGTCAAGAGGACTTGGTTAGATTTTCTCTTGTTGGAGATTGTCATTGTCTGACACTCACTAGTATGAATGCAACTTGCCACTTCTCGGCCCAAGCCTGGATATTGTCCAGGTCTTGCTGCATTTGGACATGGACTGCTTCGGTATCTGAGGAGTCACAAATGGTGCTGAACATTGTGCAATCATCAATGAACAACCCCACATTTGACCTTATGATGGAAGGAAGGTCATTGACAAAGTAGCTAATGTTGGGCCTAGGACACTACCC
Source organism: Carcharodon carcharias (assembly GCF_017639515.1). Taxonomy (NCBI): domain Eukaryota; kingdom Metazoa; phylum Chordata; class Chondrichthyes; order Lamniformes; family Lamnidae; genus Carcharodon; species Carcharodon carcharias. Next base: position 11,214,832 of record NC_054468.1, on the reverse strand, counting down.
TAAGGAACTCCTGCAGTGATGTCTTGGGACTGAGATGATTCACCTCCAATAACCACAACCATCTTCCTTTGTGCTAGGTATGACTTCGACCAGTGGCGAGTTTTCACCCTGATTCCTACTGACTCATTTTGTTAGGGCTTCTTGATGCCACACTTGGTCACATGCTGCCTTGGTGTCAAGGGCAGTCACTCTCACCTCACCTCTGGAGTTCAGCCCTTTTGTCCATGTTTGGACCAAGGCGAAGAGGTCAGGAGCTGAGCAGTCCTGGTGAAACCCAAACTATGTAAGTGCCACTTGATAGCACAGTCGACGACACCATCCATCACTTTGCTGATGATCGAGGAGGCTAATGGGGCAGTAATTGGCTGGATTGGATTTGTCCTGCTTTTGGAGGACAGGACATAACTGGGTAATTCTCCACATTGTTGGGTCGATGCCCATGTTGCAGCTGTATTGGAACAGCAATATCCAACTCATACAGAATAAAGCAGTGATCCTAGCACTGACCCTTGGGGAACAGCACCGTCTACATCCTCCAGGCTGAAAAGAACCACTTATCACGACTTACTGCTTTCTGATCTTAAGCCTTTTTTTAAATCCAAGCTGTCACTCCTACTCCAGGAACCTCAATTTAACAAGTCATTTATGTGCTACTTAGTCAAATATTTACTTAAAATCCATATGAATGACATCTATTGCCTTCCCTTCATCAAGCTTTTCTGTTACTTCATCAGAAAATTCAATTACTCAAGCAAAAACAGCCTCCTACAAATCAGTGTTGACTCTCCTTAATTAGTTCAAACCTCTCCAAGTGCCTATTGATTTTTTTCCCCCCAATTATTGTTTCTAAAACCTCACCCACCACTGATGTTATATTGACTGGTCTGTATAGTCGTTATTAGGAATGTCTTTATACCCTTTCTTGAATAATGCTCTAACATTTGCTGCTCTGAATTGTGTCGCACCCTCCCCCGAAACTAGGGAAGATTGGAAGGTTATGGCAAACCCATCAGTTATCCCCTATCCCCACTCCCTTCAGCAACCTGCACTGCAAGCCAACTGGACCAGGCAACTTATCCACTCTAAGCGTAGCCAGCCTTTCCAGTACATTTTTCATCGCACCCATTACCCCTACCATCTCCACTTCTACCAACATTTTGTCTGTAAGTAATAAGGACAAGGATGCTAAGTGCTGATTAAGTATTCTAACCTTGCCCTGTGCCTCTATGAATATATAACCCTTTTTGTCTCTAATATGATCACTCTATCCCCTCCTGCCCATTTACTATTTAAATGCTGGTTGTAGATTTTCAGGGTTCTGTTTTATATATTAGCTGCCATTCTATTTTCACATGCTCTCTTTTTCTCTTTATTCTTTCACAGGATGTGGGTGTCGCAGCAAGGTCAGCATTTGGTGCCCATGAACTGAATGGCTTGCTAAGCCATTTTTAGAGGGCAATATTAACCACAATGTTGTGTAGGGCAGACCAGGTAAGGGTGGCAGATTTCCTTCCTTAAAAAGGACATTAGTGAGCCACATGGGTTTTTGCAACAATCGATGATAGTTGTCATATTCACCATTATTGAGACTAGCTTTATATTCCAGATTTATTCATTGAATTTAAATTCCACCAGCTGCTGTGGTGCGATTTGAACCCATATCCCCAGAGCCTGGGCCTCTGGATTACTAGTCCAGTGATGTTGTCACTATGTCACCATCACCCCCTCTTTGTCAGTCTTCCCCTCCCCTCTCAACCTATTGTATTTGGCCTGGTTTTTGCTTGAAGAATTTAGCTGACATGCATCATACACTCTTTTTTTGTTTCATCATATTCTCTATTTACCTTGGTATCCAAGGAGCACTGGGTTTTGGCTCCCATTCCTCCTGCCTAGTTTGTACCTGAAACATCACCTGCTTAAAGATAACCCATTGTTCCATCACAGTTTTTCTTGTCAGTCTTTGGTTGTATTTTACCCTGGCTAGATCCCCTCTCATCCCTTCTTCCAAAATTAGCCTTCTTCCAATCTAGATGTTCTCTATTAGACTGTTCCTTGATCTTCTCCATTACTAATCTAAACCTCATGATATGATGATCACTCTTACCTAAGTGCTCCCCCAAAGACACCTTGCCCACCTTGTTCCCTGCAACAGACCCAGCAATGCCTCCTCCCTAGTTGGACCGAGAACATACTGGTCAAGGAAGTTCTCCTAAACACATTTTAGAAATTCTTTCCCCTCCTTAAGACTTTACTCGAAGTGTATCCCAATGAATGTTTGGATGATTAAAACCCTCGAATATCACCACACTATCATTCTTGCATATCTCTGTGTTTTCCCTGGAGATTTGTTCCTCTATCTTTTTCTTACCATTTGGAGCTTGTTAGAACACCCCAAGTAGCGTGATCAGGCCCTTCTTGCTTCTAAACTCTAAATTAGATTCATTCCTAAAACAGGGACACCGAAAAAGAGGAATGGTGGAGTGGGTAACCCATTGTATGATAAACATTGGCACATAAAGCAGAAAATAAAATTTCAGATTTGCATCCAAGAATGTCATGAACAGTTATACACAATAAAAAAAAAACAATTCAGGTTAAGAGCAGCTCGAATTTTACAGAACAGACTAACAGAACAGAACAGACTAACGCCAGTAAAAACAACTTTGTAATTTCAACAGAAGGGAATCATCCCCAAACCATTTTGGTTATAACAGTGCTGTTTTTCTGAATGTGGAATGTGATAGTAATAGGAAGGGACTCTGCAGAATTACACTGCAGCAGGGCCCAGAGAAACTCTTTGAATCCACTGAGATCCCTATTATGCAACAGGGGAAGCTAGAATACAAATCAGAATGCACAGATAGACCATCAGAGGGCAATCTGATCACAGTTTGCCCTCTACCAATCCCAGTTTTGGACACTAGGGCAATTAATCCATGCTGACACTCCCAGTACAGCTTTGAGTGAGTGCTGCATTGTCAGAGATGCTGCCCTTTGGATGAGACATTAAACAGAGACCCTGTCTGTCTCCTCTGGTGGACATAAAAGATTCCACAGCCACTAAACTGTAGAAGAGCAGATTCTACCAGTATACTGGGGCCAATATTTATCCCTCAAACAACATCATTTACTTCATTACTACTGTGCGCAAATTGCGTGCCATATTTCCTACATTACAACAGCAATTGCACTACCCACAGACATACAGTTGACACACAAGTGCATTTGTATCTAGAATGTGTCTAAGTAAGATTGGTGAAAATACGGAGACTGATTTATAAGAGGAGACTTGTAATAACACCACAGGGTAAAAAACAAGTGCAGACTGTGCTGCTCACTCAGATTAAGCAAATTGCTTGTCAGCAGAGGGTGTCTAAATACTGTGCGCACAGCCGATGTGTCACAGTAACAGACAACTGCTTGCACTGAAATGGAGGATATAGCTGCTCAGGGAAAAGGACAGCAACTTTAACACAATTTTTATCAAGCAAGTCGAGGTGGCAATAATTTCAGGTCTACTGTGTCTTCAAACTTCAGTAACATTTACTTTGCTTTTGGAAAAGGTTTTTTTGTCATCTTTGGTACCAAGCCCCAGTTTTAACCCAGGGGGAACAGGGACAGGTTCAGACTGGACAGCAGTTTTATAACCCGCCCAATCTATTTGGAGCGTTAGGTTGGACAGGCTGTGAAACCGTTCCACTTGTGGGTGGGCGTTTAAGTTAAAGTCACAATCAAATTTCAATTTAATCCAGGGAGATGTACTGAACATAGAATGTGAAAATTACCCAGCAGAGGAAGAGGCAACTCAACCCATCCTGTCTGTGTCAGCACTTTGAAAACAACAACAATTTGTATTTATATAGCACCCTTAACGCAATAAAATGCCCCAAAGCACTTCATGGGAGCATTATAAAACAAACTTTGACACTGGGCCACATAAGGAGATATTAGGGTAGGTGACAAAGCTTGATCAAAGAAGTGGGATTTAAGGAATGTCTTAAAGGAGGGGAGAGAGAGGCAGGGAGACCAATCCAGAGCCTGTGCTCAGGTAGGTGAAGGCATGGTAGAACATTGCAAAACGGGGAAGCCAGGATTAGGGCAATGCCCCCTCCTTTGAGGGGTTGTGGCGGTTGGAGAAGGTGGCAGAGACAGGAAGGGAGGAAGATGAGAGCTCTGACAAAAAGTCATCGACCTAAAATGTTAACACGGTTTCTCTCTCTACAGGAGCTGCCTGACCTGCTGAGTATTTGCAGCATTTTCTGTTTGGAATCAGTCTGGCTGAAGAAACATAATTGACTGTTAGCTTAAGTATTGGTACATTCAAATTCAGTTTTAATTTTGTGCAGGCAATATTTTGCCTTAGGACTGCAATTGCCTTGATGTAGAATCATAAAATAATACTGCCCAGAAGATGGCAGTTCAGCCTGTGCTGGCTCTTTAAAAGTGCTCATTAATTAGTCCCACTCCCCCCCCCCCCCACCCAACAAGCTTTTCCTATTCAAGTATTTATCCAATTCCACTTCTGTAAGTTACTATTGAGTCTGCTTGTAGGCTGCGTATTATTGATCTTAACAATTCGCTACAAACATCTCCCATCTCCCCTCTGGTTCTTTTGCCAATTATCATAAACCCCATGTCCTCTGGTTACTGACCCTCTTGCCAGTACAAACATATTCTCCCTACCTTCATCATCATTTTGAACACCTGTATTGAATCTCTCATTTTTTACTGCTACAGGGAGATCAATCCCAGCTACTTTAGCCTCTCCATATACCTGCAGTCCTTAATTCTTGGTACCATTTAAGTAAATCTCCTCTCTACCCTCTCCAAGGGCTTGACATCCTTTCTAAAACGCGTTGCACAGAATTGGACACAATACCCTCATGAAGTGTCCTATACTTCAGAAGGGGTCCTAGTCATTTTAAGATAAACAAATGCATTAGCAAATGATCAGCTAATGATCATCAATAGTAATTGTAGAGTGTTTACTTCTGTTTTCCCCAAAAACAAGAGCTCTCAGAAGTTTGGAGAGCATTGCTTGAGCAGTTTAAGGGAGCTGGTTAATACACCTCAGGCAATGAGGCAGCATTCAGTAACGAAGATCCAAAATACTGCTTCAGCATCCTTCGAACCTCCCCTCAGCAAGTTTCAGGATTACTCCCATGTGTTTGCCCCATATTACCAAATGGTGGGAATCATCACTCATTCCACTGACAAGGTCCCAGCCGTCAATTTCCTGGCGGCAAAGTTTTGGAGAAATCTCACCTTTGTCAACACTCAAGATTAATGGTTGTGACACCAGCAAGTCTTGCACCATTGTGGATTCAGCACCCTCTGCAGAACATATGGCAGGTGATAACTCAGTCACTCAATCTAGCAAGCAACTCCATCCAAACTGCAGGAATTCTTCAAGAAGGTGGTAAAGTTAAATTCCAAAGTCATCCCAGCTCATATAGACTGGGTCCCTGATGAAGTTTCAAACCAAACACTTTTAAAGGCAGCTGATGATCACGGAATTGATCAACTGGAATGAAAATTCTCTGGACAATATGGGGAACGTTAACGGAAAAACACAAGATCCTGAGCCGTAAATGGCAAACAACACCAGCACTCTGGAACTAGACCAGCCAAGGACAAGTAAACATATGAACATAGGACAATGAAGTGCAAGGGAGACCCAGTTGTCCATCTTGCATGACCCACAAAATACTTATTCCTTGTGCATCACAATATATACACTCCCCTCCCTACCCAAGGCTAGATGATCTCTTGGGAGAGGCAGATTCCCGGATTTTAAAAGTCCACCTCAATTTAGGCAGAAGACATTTTCCTCTCAGGCACCTTTTAGTGATTAGAAGTGACTTAAAATGGAAAAAGCGGATTAAGAACATTTCCAGGATCTGGATCAACTTAACTAGTGGATTGCACTGCAGGGATGACAAAAGATCACATTTTACAGCGGGATGGTTCAATTGATTGAAGGATTAAAAGCAAGAAGTGCCATCTCTACCAATCACAGGGACAGTGAACCCCGAGTGAACTCACCGGAGGTGAGAGTGACTGCCCTTGACATCAAGGCTGCATTTGACTGAGTGTGAGATCAAGGATCCACAGCAAAACTGGAGTCAATGGGAATCAGGGGGAAAACTCTCTGCTGGTCAGAGTCATACCAAGCATAAAGGAAGATGGTTGTGATTGTTGGAGGTCAGTCATCTCAGCTCCAGGACATCACTGCAGGAGTTCCTCAGGGTGGTGTCCTCGGCCCAACCATCTTCAGCTGCTTCATCAATGACCTTCCTTCCATCATAAGGTCAGGAGTGGGGATGTTCGCTGATGATTGCATGATGTTCAGCACCATTCACGACTCCTCAGATACTGAAGCAGTCCATGTCCAAATACAGTAAGACCTGGACAATATCCAGGCTTGGGCTGACAAGTGACAAGTAACATTCACACCACACAAGTATCAGGCAATGACCATCTCCAGCAAGAGAGAATCCAACCATCGTACCTTGATGTTCAATGGCATTACTATCACTGAATCCTCCACTATCAACATCCTGGGGGTTACCATTGATCAGAAACTGAACTGGACTGGCCATATAAATAGTGTAGCTACAAGAGCAGGTCAGAGGCTAGAAATCCTGCGCTCAGTATCTCGCCTCCTGACTGCCCAAAGCCTGTCCACCATCCATAAGGCACAAGTCAGGAGTGTGTTGGAATACTCTACATTTGCCTGGATGAGTGCAGCTCCTACAAGACTCAAGAAGGTTGACACCGTCCAAGACAAAGCAGCCCACTTGATTGGCACCACATCCACAAACATTCACTCCCTCCACCACCGATGCACAATAGTAGCAGTGTGTACCATCTACAAGATGCACTGCAGGAATTCACCAAGGCTCCTTAGACAGCACCTTCCAAACCCACGGCCACGATTGTCTAGAAGGACAAGGGCAGCAGACACATGGGAACACCGCCACCTAGAGGTTCCCCTCCAAGTCACTCATCATCCTGATTTGGAATTATATTGCCGTTCCTTCACTGCCACTCGGTCAAAATCCTGGAACTCCCTCCCTAACAGCACTGTGGGTGTACCTACACCACATGGACTGCAGCGGCTCAAGAAAGCAGCACCACCTTCTCAAGGGCAACCAAGGATGGGCAATAAATGCTGGCCCAGCCAGCGGCACCCACATCCCGTGAATGAATTTTTTAAAAATCACATCGAAAGTCAACCCTAACACGGTATCCTGTGTTAAATCACAGTTTCTTTTTTCTGCCTCTTCGCCAATTCATTCCAATCTGTCCTTGGGATAATGTGGCCTCCGACAGGACTCTCCCCAATTCCCGGAGAAGGCATCGAGCCTTCTTCTGAATGTTTGTTAGGCTGCTTTTGAGGACATTAAGACACTAGCACACAGTGTCAAACAAGAATCACCTATATAATCATTTTTTTTTAAAAAAAAGGAACTCTTAACTATGAATATGAGTGGTACTGTCTGTTCCTGGTCTGGCTGAGTTCTGTCTTAAAACCATTTTTACTTAAATTGAAAAATGGTGTCGTGTCTTCAGAGGGATGGTCTATTCTGAGAGCTATAATGGGACATCAGCCAAGAAAAGAGTAGCATGTGGTAAGGTGAATTCATAAAAATGTGAATAATCTGTCTTCATTTATTCCCAGGGTTAGCCCTGAAAGTAAATAGACAGCAAGACAAACACAGCCAATCCCCAGTCCAGTATAGAAAGCTTGGGCATCAGCGTATACTTCACATTTAACATTCCTCCTTCCTGGAAACCCAGGAAAGTGAAGCAAAACCGGAACAAAGGGTGAGATGGAGGGAATCAAGGGGTTTAACTGCTCCAGCCTAAATGTCCCATTTCACTCTTTTTTTTAAATTCATTCATGGGATGTGGGCGTTCAGAGGGCATTTAAGGATCAACCATGTTGCTGTGGGTCTGGAGTCCCATGTAGACCAGACCAGGTAAGGACAGCAGATTTCCTTCCCTAAAGGACATTAGTGAACCAGATGGGGTTTTTACAACAGTTGACAATGGTTTCATGGTCATCATTAGACTTTTAATTCCAGATTTTTATTGAATTCAAATTCCACCATCTGCTGTGGTGAGATTCGAACCCTGGGTCTCTGGATTACTGGTCCAGTGTCAATACACTACTGTGCCATTGTCTCCCCTAAAATTAGAAACAGATGCCAACTGATGCCAGATTGCCCATGTCAGCCTGACCCTGGGTGTTAGACGGGGTTTTCATGAGAGCTTCAAGAGAAGGCTGTCTCGATTTCTCTGCTAGATAAACCAACAACTCAGTTCTTCAAGCTACGATGGCCTTGGGACTGGCTCCTGGTTTGTGTGGAGTCAGCTGGTCTCATGGACAGCTACAGTGGAAAGGTGGACACGGCGAGAATCAGCACGTTTCTTGCTCCTGAGTGATGTCCAGGGAGATCTGCTTGAGCATAGACAAGAGAGGGGGCAGAGTCATCTGACCTTTGGTGACCATCCCTCCCTCCCTCTCTCTCTCTCTCTTCTTGTCCCATGTGGTACAGGAATCTGGTTTCAGAATATCAGCAACAATTTTTAACAAAAGGTACACAACATATAGTATGTGCCTATTTATATGAGCTGGACATCAAAGATCTCAAAATAGAACAGGGGAGTTCTCCACACTGCCCTGGACAGTTATCCCTCAACCAATATCATTTTAAAAAGCACAATTTGATCAATCCTATCACTGCCGTTTGTGGAATGTTGCCATGCACAAATTGGCTTCCACATTTCCTACGTTACAACAATGACCACACTGCAAGAGTACTTCATTGGCTGTGAAGCGCTTTTGGGCATCCTGAGGTGGTGAAAAGGAAGCTCTTTCAGTACATTTGGAATGTTATCAACCAAATCTAAACTTCACTGCAACATTCATAATTTACACAGCGATAAATGTCACTTCTGATCTAGGAGGGTGTACACTGTAGCATGAACAGCCCTTGCATTCACAATTATACTGAACACTTACAGGCTGCTGGTCCACTGTATATTGTTACAGTTCAGATCCAGTGTGCACCCCTCTCTTTTACAGTCAGACACAGTTCACACTAGGGGTTTTAATGCAGCAATGTGGGATCAGTGGGCAATCTGCTTCACGCATTCATTTCCTCGAGACCACTTCCCTCAATCCAGCACCACCTTTGTGAATGTTCTTGCCCATGGGTCCACGGTGGTTCCCTACATTTCCTTCTCCACATTCGACTATTCCAACGCTCTCCTGGCCGGCCTCTCATCTTCCACCCTCTGTAAACGTCTAAAACTCCTCTGTCTGTATCCTAACACCGTACATCCCCTGTGTCCACTGACCTACATTGGTTCCCAGACTGGCAATGGCTCAATTTTAAAATTCTCATCCGATTTTCAAATGGTTCCATGGGCTTACCCCTCTTCCTCTCTGTAACCTCCTCCAAGGAACCCAAGTTCTTTTAACTCTGGCCTCTTGCCCAAACCAATTTCCTTCATCCCACCATTGGCCATGCCTTTAGCTGTCTGGAATTTCCCCTAAAAACCTCTTTCCCTCTCTACCTTTCCTCCTTTAAGACACTCCGTACAACCAACCTCTTTGGCTAAGCTTTAGGTCGCTTGACATAATATGTGGCTCAATGCAAATTTTTGTCTGATTACCCTCCTGTGAAGCACATTACATATGAACAAGGAGCAGGAGTAGGCCATTCAGCCCCTCGAGCCTGCTCCGCCATTTAATAAGATCATGGCTGATCTGGTAGTAACCTGAAATCTGCATCCCGCCTACCCCCCATAACCTATCACCCCCTTGCTTACCAAGAATTTATCCACCTCTGCCTTAAAAATAGACTCTGCTTCCAATGCCTTTTCAGGAAGAGAGTTCCAAAGACTCGCAATCCTCTGAGTGAAAACAGTTTTGCCTCATCTCTGTTTTAAACAGGCAACCCCTTATTTTTAAATAGTGACTCATGGCTCTAGATCCTTCCATCCTCTTCTGAAAATCAGAATTTTACACCATTAAAGTATTTAGGCTCAGCAAAATATTCTTCAATGATGCAGATTACAGTTACTTGTAGACGCAGTACATCTGTAGTGTAGATGGAAAGAGACCCATCACACTCAGATTCCTATATTCACGCTACTGATACTAACTCCCCCTTCTCAACAGGACCCAAGCTGGATTTCCATTCTGTAGTCAGGCTAAAGAAGCTGCTTTACGCCAGGTGAGACCCACTACCTGAATGTGGAAGTAGGAAACAGCATAAAGATTAGGCAGCATCTGCGGAGAAAAAGCACTTAACGTTTCAGGTGGATGATACATGGTTCCATGTTAATGAAAGACCAATAAATGGTCCTTAGCCTGAAACGTTGTTTCTCTCTACATTTGCTGGCAGACCTGCTGGGTATTCCAAGTATTTTCTGTTTATATTCCAGGTTTCCAGCATCCAGCATTATGCCTTGGTAACAACAGAAAGGCAATATGAAAGCCAGGCTGTGGGCCAACACTTTCAGAAAGGAAACTGGATCAAATTCCAAATCAGCAGAAGTTGCTGGGTGTGGGGTTTTAAGGCAAGAAAGTGAGGGCGGGGGTTCAAACAGTGGAAGGGCCGAGATAGGTGCAGCTAAATGCACATCCTTCTGCAAAACTGGGTAAGAGGAAAAAATGGTACAAAATTGAATGGGACTTATATTTCTATCATGGCATTCACACACACATACACACACACGTACACACACACACACACACACACACACACACACACACACACACACACATGTACACATACAGAAATAAACACCAACTTGGCCCTTATGGCACCAAAGTTTAAACTTCTGCACACTAACAATAGGACAACTTTGCAACTGAGGACTGACAAGTCAGCATCTGCAAGCAACTCTTGCCCAAAGCGTTGGCAGTCAGCATGTCCCCTCCCGAGCAATGGCAATCAGACATTCCTGGTGGCTGTGCAAACACATCATGCAAGTTCTTCTATCCTCCAATTCTCATCCACCTCTCTCCGCCACCCACCCCGGTCCCCAATTTAAATGTATACAATGGCCATCATGCAAAGCATGAGCCATAAAAATTAAACACACAAGCTGGATTCTAATATCCATAAAACACACACGGCAATCTGAATAACGCACAAGTTTCTGATGCCATATTGGACATAGAAAAAGGCACAAGTGGGCCAGGTGAGACTCTATAAAGCACACAATACAAACATGGGGGCAAGGTGATGGTCGCCATGCATTCCTGACTGCTGGGATTAAATCCTGATCTCACTGCAGCCCACATGAGAGCTGAGGGTAGAAGGCACTGTGCACGGCGGGGGCTGGACTGTGTGTGAGTGTGTGGGAGAGAGAGAGAGAGAGTGTGTGTGTGTGTGTGAGAGAGGATGAAGAGAGAGTGTGTGTGTGTGTGAGAAAGGGTGTGTGTGGGAGAGAGAGAGAGAGAGAGAGAGTGTGTGTGTGTGTGTGAGAGAGGGTGTGTGTGGGAGAGAGAGTGTGTGTGTGTGTGAGAGAGGGTGTGTGTGAGAGAGAGAGAGAAGAGAGAGAAAGTGTGTATGTGTGTGAGAGAGTGTGTGTGTGTGAGTGTGTGGGAGAGAGAGAGAGAGTGTGTGTGTGTGAGAGAGGGTGTGTGTGTGTGAGAGAAAGAGAGAGAGAGTGTGTGTGTGTGTGTGTGTGTGTGAGAGAGAGAGAGGGTGTGTGTGAGTTTGTGTGTGAGAGAGGATGTGTGTGTGAGGGTGTGTGTGAGAGAGAGATAGAGAGTGTGTGTGAGAGAGAGAGAGAGTGTGTGTGTGAGAGAGAGAGAGTGTGTGTGTGAGAGAGAGTGTGTGTGTGAGAGAGAGAGAGGGTGTGTGTGAGAGAGAGGATGTGTGTGAGTGAGGGTGTGTGTGAGAGAGAGATAGAGAGTGTGTGTGTGAGAGAGGCTGTGTGTATGATTGTGAGAGAGAGAGAGATCGTTCCAGCCCGCAATGGTAGACACCTCCCTTTATGAACACACACCTCCCGCATGTGCATGTACTGCTGCCTGTGTTTACAGCGAATACTGTACCACACTCTCACCCTCCCCTCTCTCACACACACACACTGATCATTAACTAGCTTGGGGAGGTCAACAGATACATTTTGCAGATTGTTCCCTGCAAAATCTTCCAAAGTCTTCCCAGAGTTCAGGCTGGAAATTCACACTGGAATCTCTAACACATGTTAAAGGGGCCGGCTGCCAAGGAGCAGAGAGTAAGGGTTAACACTAACCTGTTCTCTTCCTGACTGGTCTCTTTTTGCCGCTACAGAACCTGACTTTGGAGAAAACTCCGAGTCCGTGCCTCTCGCACAAGGATTTCTTGGCTTTACTGGGGCTGCTCCTGCGCTTGGTGGCGGACAGGCGGTCAGTGTTGTTCTCTCTCGCCTGCCGCTTCTGCCGGATGAGGGAGCTGGCAAGAGCCGCTGCCATACCCTAGGCTGGAGAGCAGCATTCACCAGGGGAGAGGGAGGGGGAGAGAGGGGAGTACTGAAAAACACCCCCCCCCCAAAAAAAACACCACACGCACACACACACACACACACACACACACACACACGAGAGCGAGAAAGAGAAAGAACCCCCAGGGGAGATAAAGCTCCCCTCTCAAAGCCAATGCCAGCCGGGAGCAGGGAGCGAGTCAGACCCGTGAGCGGAATGCGGAGCCAAGGCTCGAACCCCGGGGAGCAGGGACATCCCTAACCCCTGGAGAAAGGGGCACTGGAAGGCAGGAGGAGCCCAGCTTCGGACCCTCCCCTTCAAACCCCAGAGGCTGCTCCAAAAAAAATAAATAACTGCAAACCAGCAACCCCACCCCCCACCCCTCCCTCCCTTCAATCCGAGGGGACAGGACAGGACAGGACAGGAACACACACACACTCTCTCTCTCTCTCTCTCTCTCTGCCAAAAGTCTAAGAGGCAAAGGTCGCTGCTAATCCCAGTCCATTGAAGGGAAGGTCTGGGGGGTCTGCCTCTGCTCTCAGCTACTCCTCTGGCATGGCACCCCGAGATCAAACCCTGGCTGGAGAGCAGGCTGGTCCATCAGGGTGACAGTCACTTCGTTGCCAGCGCCTCTCTCTCTGGGGTAATAAACTAATCTCCGGGTCAGGGGCTTGGTGGGACTCGCAACTTCTCGCACCATCGGGTTCCGTAGCAACAACACTTCCCAGCAGCTATAATCCCAAGATCGCCGTCTCCAAACAAGGAAGGACCAACGCAAGGCAAAAAAAAAAAGCACAACTCAGTTTTCAACTTGACGCCAGGTGCCGGCATCTGTCTCAAGGCGGCTCAACATGTTGGGGTGCTCAATCCACAGCCCATCATCCCTGGGGAGCCAAGAGTGCAGGACTCGGCCACTCTCAGGCTCCCGACTGCTTCGGCTCCTGTCGCTTTTGCAGCTTTGCCGAGCTACTACGCAATTGTACGTGAGTGAGATTTGGATGAAGCTTGTGGACAGAGGCAGTACAGAGAGGCAGAGAGAGGAACTGCGGCTTTATCAAGAAATCTCACAGTGTAACAAAGATTCACACACACACACACAATAGAATCATACTGCACACAGACACACATACACAATATACAGTGTACACTGACACACGTACAACATCGTACTGCACACACAGACACACATACACAGTATAGTGTACACTGACACACGTACAACATCGTACTGCACACAGAGACACACATACACACACAAAACAAAATCATACTGTACACAGAAAGACACACACACAAAACAGAATCATACCGTACACAGAGACACACAACGTACAGGGTGGACAACAAAGACAGTATACACAGTGTACACAAAGACACAACCTATACAGAAACATATATACACACAATATACCTACACACCATAGAGACAAACTGTACACACAATATAGAGACACACAATATAGTGTACAGACACACATATACAGAAATATACACACACAATATACCCACACACCATACACAGATACTCTGTACAGACACACATATACAGAAATATACACACACAATATACCCACACACCATACACAGATACTCTGTACAGACACACATATACAGAAATATACACACAGAATATTCCTACACACCATACACAGATACTCTGTACACAGACACACATGATATGCAGAGACAAACATGCACACGATACATGCACACAACACAACACACACACGAACTTCACTCAAAGGGTTGTGAATCTTTGCAACTCATCCCACCAGAGGGCTGTGGATGCGCCATCCTCAAGTATATTCGAGGCTGAGATAGATTTTTGGTGTCTCAGGAAATTAATCAGAGGGAGCATTTTAGTGATAGCGACCACAACATGGTACAATTTAAGCTTGTTATGGACAAAGAAATAGACAAGTTTCAAAAAAATGTTTTAGATTGGGAGAGAGCAGATTTTAGTAAAATAAGGCAGGATCTGGCCAAGATAGACTGGGAACAGCTGCTTGTGGGGAAATCTACAGAGGAGCCGGGGGGGGGGGGGCGTTCGAAAAAGGAAATGGGGAGGGTACGGGCTCAACATGTGAAGGAAAAGAGAGGCTTTCAGCAGGTACAAGGGAAGCAAATCAGCAGAGGCATTAGTGGAGTACAGAAAGTACAGTGTAGAGCTTAAGAAAGCATATGGAGAGCAAATGGGGGACATGAGAAAGCTCTGGCTGGTAAAAGTAGGGAAAATCCCAAAATATTCTCTAAGTATATCAAAGGGAAAAGGATAACCAGGGGAAAGATTTGGGCCCATTAGGGACCAAGGGGGCAATCTATGGGTGGAGCCAGAGGACATTAGTAGAGTGTTGAACGAATACTTCACATCCGTCATCACCCAAGAGAATGAGGATGAAGGTATGGAACATGGAGAGAGAGACTGCGAGGTTCTTGAGCAAATTGATATAGGGAGTGACAAGGTATTGGAGGTGTTGGCAGGCTTAAAAATGGACAAACCTCCAGGTCCGGATGATTTGAGTCCCAGGCTGCTGAGAGAGGCCAGGGAGGGGATTGCAGGGGCTCTGACCCAAATTTTTAATTCCTCTCTGGCCACGGGGGAGGTGCCAGAGGATTGGAGAACAGCTAATGTGGTTCCGCTATTTAAGAAGGGTTGTAGAGATAAGCCAGGGAACTACAGGCCAGTGAGTCTCACGTCAGTGGGAGGGAAACTATTGGAGACAATTCTGAAGGAGAAAATCTATCTCCACTTGGAGAGGCAAGGTTTGATCAGGGATAGTCAGCATGGATTTGTCAGAGGGAGGTCATGCCTAACAAATGTGATTGAATGTTTTGAGGAGGTGACCAGGTGTGTAAATGAGGGTAGTGCAGTTGATGTAGTTTATATGGATTTCAGCAAAGCCTTTGACAAGGTCCCACATGGGAGACTTATAAAGAAGGTAAATGCACATGGGATACAGGGTAATTTGATAAGGTGGATTCAAAATTGGCTTAGTTGTAGGAGACAGAGGGTGATGACAGAAGGCTGCTTTAGTGACTGGAAGCCAATGTCCAGTGGCGTACCACAGGGATCTGTGCTGGGTCCCCTATTATTCATCATTTATATAAATGACATAGATGACCATGTGGGGGGTAGGATTAGTCAGTTTGCGGATGATACAAAGATAGGCTAGGTGGTTAAGAGTTGAGTGTCTTGGGCAACAGGAAGATATAGACGGGATGGTCAAATGGGCAGATAAGTGGCAGATGGAAGTTAACCCTGAAAAGTGTGAGGTGATACACTTTGGAAGGAGTAATTTGACAAGGATGTATTCAATGAATGGCATGGCACTAGGAAGTTCTGAGGAACAAAGACACCTTGGCATGTGTGTCCATAGATCTCTGAAGGCGGAGGGGCACGTTAGTGGGGTGGTGAAAAAGGCACATGGGACACTTGCCTTTATGAATCGAGGCATAGATTACAAAAGTAGGGAGGTCATGTTGGAGTTGTATAGAACCTTGGTGAGGCCACAGCTGGAGTACTGAGTACAATTCTGGTCGCCACGTTATAGGAAGGATGTGATTGCACTGGAAGGGGTGCAGAGGAGATTCACCAGGATGTTGCCTGGGATGAAACATTTAAGTTATGAAGAGAGGTTGGATAGACTTGGGTTGTTTTCGTTGGAGCAGAGAAGACTGAGGGGCGACCTGATTGAGGTATTCAAGATTATGAGGGGCATGGACAGGGTGGATAGGGAGCAGCTGTTCCCTTAGTTGAAGGGTCAGTCACGAGGGAACACAAGTTCAAGGTGAGGGACAGGAGGTTTAGGGGGATGTGAGGAAAAACCTTTTTACCCAGAGGGTGGTGATGGTCTGGAATGCGCTGCCTGGGAGGGTGGTGGAGGTGGGTTGCCTCACATCCTTTAAAAAGTACCTGGATGAGCACTTGGCATGTCATAACATTCAAGGCTTTGGGTCAAGTGCTGGTAAATGGGATTAGGTAGGTAGGTCAGGTGTTTCTCACGTGTTGGTGCAGACTCGATGGGCCGAAGGGCCTCTTCTGCACTGTGTGATTCTGTGATAGATATGGGAAGTTGGCAGGAAAGTGGATGTGAGGCCGAAGATCAGCTGTGGTTGTACTGACTGGAGGAGCAGGCTTGAGGTGCGATGTGGTCTACTCCTATTTCTTATGTACACAGAGGCACACACACACACACACACACACACACACACACACACACACACACACACACACACACACGCACCCACCCACTTGGAGAGTGAGACACAGAATGTGCTGCACAGAAGCAGGCTACTCTGCCCAATAGGTTGATGCCAGTGTTTATGCTCCACACAATACACTTATATAGGGACACATTTACTGAGAGTTATATTAGAGAGGGAGACAGACTGACAGACACATGTACATTGACAATAAGCTATGCACATATACTCAGGTATTTACACATTCCTCAGACTTATCTAAACAGAGGCTCCCGGACATATGCTGTTTCAAACTGGGAGACAAAGGGGGCTAATTTTAATCTGACCGGCTGAGTGGGAATCCATGGGATCAGGAGAACACCAGGTTTACACCCCACCTAATATGACTTGCCAATTGCACTGGAAAATTAACCCAGCGAGGGTGGAAAACTCGTGTTTCACTCAAATCCATCAGTTTGCCACAGGCAGCTTGGGTTAAAATTGCTACAATAGATTTATGTAAACACTCACCACTCACAGATTGTGGTTTACAAATCCATCAGTGCGAGAAAGTGACACCCACACAAATCCACTACGCAGATACATACAGAGATAATCCTACAGGTTTTTTTTTAAAAAGGAAATCATTCTTAGGATGTGGGTGTCGTTGGTCGGCGACTATTTATTGTCCATTCTGAGTTGGTATTAATAGAATGAAGGTGTCTTGCCAGGCCTCTTCAGAGGGTAGGGAAGAGTCAACCATGTTGCTGTGAGACTGGAGTCACATGGAGGCGCAAACCAGGTAAGGATCTGGGTTTCCTTCCCTAAAGGACATGAGTGAACCAGTTGTGGGTTTGACCAACAGCTCAATAGTTCACAGTTACTTATACTGACACCACCATTGAGAGAGAGAGACACACAGAAGCTCGCCCTCAGAACTTGCTTGACTGTATCCGGTCAGTCTCCTTCCCTAAAATTAGAAACTTATTTTTGACTTAAGTCAAGTCGGAAGGCCACATTTTTATTGGTTAAACCCTCCAAGAATTGGTGGAAGATGTTTGAAAATATTATTAAATTCAGACCCCTCGGTTCCATGAGTTTTTAAGAAACCCTGAAGAAAGAGAGCGTGAACATCCACTGGCGCACGCTCAACCTTTAACCGAGATCATTTCTGCTACTTTACATCATGGGGGATCCATAAGGTGGAAGCAATGAGAGCAAGTTTCCAAACTGCAGCTTCATTGAGCAAATCCCACCTCATCCTATTACCCCAAGTGGATAATGTCTACACAGCCCCTTTCCGTAAACTGATTATTAGGGTACTGTCAGATTGTGATGTCACATAGAAATATAACACAAAGTTGATCTTTACTCCTCCAGGAATGTGTTGTGATCCCATCAACATTAGGAATAGACACAAGCCATTCAGCCCCTTGAATTTATTCCACCATTCAATTCAATCTTGGTTGACTCTAGCTACCTGCCTTGGGTCCCTAATCCTCAATAGCCTTGACTAACAAAAATGCATCCATCTCAACTTTGAAATTTTCAATTGACACCCCCCCCCACCAACCCCCTCAGCCTCCCCCCTACGCCCCCCCCCCCCCCCCCCCCCCCCCCCCCCCCCCCCCACCAGCCTCAACAGCTTGTTAGGAAAGAGAGTTGCAGATTTCCACGACACTTGGTGTGAAGAAATCGTTCCTCATATTATCCCTGAACCACCTGGCTCTAATTATAAAGTTGTGTCCAGTTATTCTGGACTTCTTCCAACCAGAAGAAATCCTCTCTCTCTACCCTATCAAATCCTTTAATAATCTTAAACGCCTCAATTAGACTGCCCCTTAATCTTCTTCAATCAAGAAATACAAGCTCTTATGTCCTCAGAACATCCTAAAGTGCTTGGGTTATAATGAATGAGCTTTGATGTACATTCACTGAAGTTATTCAGGGAAACCCCCATGATATCTACAAACAGCAGATAAAATGAAAGACGATTTAAGGTCTTGTCTAAGTGACCAATGTTGGACAGGACAGAAGACCAACTCTTCCAGTACTGCTCTGAATTGGTTGCATCCTCAAATGCTGCAGTGAAGCATGAATCTTTCCAACTCAGAAGTGGGAATATTACCAACTGAGCTAATCTGAGATCTAATAGATACTTTTCAGTGCAAGCAGTTTACAGGTACAATCTAGAATTGTATCAACAGTTGTCCTGATGTAGGAATAGGAGATGTAGGAGACCTTGACCTGATGTAGGAGACCCAATCTATGCCATGACATAGGAGTGTTGGAAACTTCTTAATAAAGTTAGACCTTGTGTGTTATCAACTCCCCATGCACATCCCGGGGGCTACTGACAAAATATAAATCGGTGTTTCCGTTAGCTTGCATTCTCCAAATAGCAGATACAAACAGATCTGTGTTCTTCAATCTAGGATTAAGTCAAAAAAATCTGAAAGAAATCTAACTGTGATAGCACAGTGACTGATGGGCTGAACTCCCAGAGCTAGCAAGCTATCATTTTGATCTGTTCGGTGTGAGAGGTGGGCAGAGTGAGAGGTAGAGATAGGAAGAAAAAAATAAACGTGTTTGTGACTTGTCAGGTCCAGGTGATTCAGTCTCTGATGATGGATTTTTAATGGTTTGCGTGAGATGAGTGTGTTCTGAGCCCTGGTCCCTGCAGAAGCATGAGACACAGTAACGTGAGAACAGAAATAGGCCATTCAACCCCTCAAGCCAGTTCTGCCTTTTAATGAACAAAATGCAGAGGGGTCCTGCAATGTGCAATATGCAGGAATAGCAGACTGAGTGGATGAAATGCAGCTGTTTGATGTGATAATTAAAAGATTCTGAAACTGACGGTCAGACTACCCAAATCATGCCCATTCAGCTAATGATCCTGTAAAAGACATCCCAAGCACATGTCTAGACAACAATAATTTGGATGCAAATCTCAGGAAACACATTAATATCACTTCTGGCTGTGAATGTAATTGGGACACTTCAGCACTATGCAGATGTGAGAAGGACAGCCAGAGGTTCTGGTCTAGACAGCTTCCCGAGGGTAGAAGCTAGCGCTGCAAGTATTGACCAAAACAAACTGCAGTTAAGACGTCTTGGCCCATCAATCTGTATTTTGTTTTAGTGTCTTGTATTTGTGCCCAAAATGGACATGAGGTAACATGCAAACTAGATCTCGTGATTATTAGAGAGCCTAAGTTGGTATGGACGCCGTGTGAGAACACATCTGGGAAGCAATGGCCTCAATATTATAATATTTCACTGAACCACTGGTGCTAAAAGTACCAAAAGTTTAGTTAATTCTAGATCGTAAAATGGCAGAGAATTTTAGAACAGGTCAATTGGGCAATGCTATTGAGTGGGAGGAAACTGACATGGAATATATGGCAAGTGTTTATGGACACACTAAACCATTTAGAAGCCATATATGTCCCCAAAAATCAAAAGAAGGAACTTGGGAAGTGGAAGCTAAGATGGCTGACTAGACATGTACAAAGACAAATAGGCAGACATTAAAAATGTTTTACTTCAAAATTAGAAGTGAATAATAACTGACAAAACAAAGACAAGTACCATGAACAATTCAAGAGAAACTAAGCAAGCTCTTAAATCAGGTTTACTCACACCAAATGGATTGCAGTGGGGTCACCTACTCAACAACAGTTAGGGATGGGCAATAAAGGCTGGCCTTGCTGGCGAAGCCCACATCCCATGAATGAATAAAGAAAAAGGTAAAATGTTGCTGGATCATGGGCGAGTGTGGGGGTAATTGGAAAAGCTTTTTGATCCACCTGTCAAGTCAGAGAACCATCAGCGACTGTATGGGACCTCTGGAAGATGCTCAAGGTCAGGCTAGAAAGGACTCTCCAGGTACGGTAGTGACACTAAATAAGTGCTTTGCATCGTTCTTCAGTCTTGAAGGTGAGGAACAATAGATAACATTAAGTGGCGCTGTTAACAATAAAAATGATCAGCTTTGGTCTCCTCACGTTTGGTGTGGGACCTTGAGGCTTTGAAAAGAGTGCAGAATGGGCTACAAAGTGTATTCCCAGTTTAAAACGCCTTACTTACGCAGACAGCCTCAGAAATTTGGTGGTGATTTGATCAAGGTTTATATAACAATGGACTAGATTGTGTTTGTGTGGATTAATTAGTTCAATCGGCCAGGTTTATGAGCATATTAACAAATTATGACAGGGCAGAATTAGGTTGCATGTTGGGCTGTTCTATTTTTCCTAGCGAGTAACGGATCTGGGGAACAGACTGACGATTCTCACAGTGGATACTGATCCACTGAATTCCTTTGAGTGAGAGCTAGAGCTGTTTCTGGCTGGAATGCAGATTATTTCTTACAGAAAGTAAATATTCTGTTATGTAAATCTAGGCCAATGTGATCCCCTGAACTAGTTTCAATCGCTTATGTGGGTCGGAGAGGAATTTCCCTGTTTCTTTTTCCCTAATTGCCTTTCACAAGTGGCAGGTGGAGTGTGCATGTGTCGTGGTGCACGCGTGTGTGGGGGGCAGGCTGGATGAGCAGTCATTGTATTCCCACCCCGTCATATTCCCAGGCTGTGAAGAACTCAGAAGGGAATTAGATTGTTATCTGAAGAGGAAGCGTGTGCAGAGCTTCAGAGGGAAGGCAGGGGAATGACACAAAGGGAGTTGTTCGGTCAGAGAGCTGATGCAGACATGTTGGGCTGAATGGTCTCTTTCTGCACTGAAACAATTGTGTGTTCACGTGAGAGATGGCTGTGGTGGGGGAATGCAACACATTCCCAGTGATGCACCCAGTATCACAACAACACCACCCAGAGCAGATGCAGTCCAATGTCCAACCCATTATCCCTTCCCAGACACCCATCAGAATCAACAATCAAGGTGGAATCAGTCTGTCTTTCTGCGTTTCACTCTCCTTCACAGTCCCTCTCCCTCTATCTGTCTGTATGTGTATTTATCTAACTATCTGTCTATCTATCACAATCACTCCATGGGGGGAGGGGGCTCCTTCCCCACTGCCCAGCAGGTTTTTCACTCCAAGTATCTATCCAACTCCCTTTTGAAAGTTATTATTGAACCTGCTTCCCCCACACTCCAGACCATAACCGCTTGCTGCACAACACATATTTTTCCACCGTCTAGCCTTCAGGAATTGCTCATTCAGAGCGCCGATGCAGACATGATGGGCTGAATGGTCTCTTTCCACACTGTTCTTACAATGGCCTTAGATCTGTGTCCTCTGGTTACCAACTCTTCTGCCAATGGAAACATTTTCTCTTTATTTACTTCATTTAAATCCTTCATGAGTTTCAACACCTCTATCAAATATCCCCTCGACTCTAACAATGGAGATGGTAATGTAGTAGCGTCACTGGACTAGTAATCCAGCAGCCCAGGCTAATGGTCAGGTGACAGAGGTTCAAATCCCGCCACAGCAGCTGGTGGAATTTAAATTCAATCAATAAATCTGGAATATGAAGCTAGTCTCAGTCATGGTGACCATGAGAACTATTATTGATGACCATAAAAATCCATCCGGTTCATTATTGTCCCTTTAGGGAATGAATTTTTTTTTTATTCTTTCACGGGATGTGATTTATTGCCCATCCCTAATTGCCCTTGAGAAGGGAGGGTGAGCTGCCTTCTTGAACCGCTGCAGTCCATGTGGTGTAGGTACACCCACCGTGCTGTCAGGGAGGGAATTCCAGGATTTTGACCCAGCGACAGTGAAGGAACAGCGATATATTTTCAAGTCAGGATGGTGAGTGACTTGGAGGGGAACTTCCAAGTGGTGGTGTTCCCATGTGTCGGCTGCCCTTGTCCTTGTAGATGGTGGTGGTCTTGGGTTTGGAAGGTGCTGTTGAAGGAGCCTTAGTGAATTCCTGCAGTGCATCTTGTAGATGGTATACACTGCTGCTACTGTGGGCCGGTGGTGGAGGGAATGAATGTTTGTGGATGTAGTACCAATCAAGCGGGGCTGCTTTGTCCTGGATGGTGTCAAGCTTCTTGAGTATTGTTGGAGCTGCACTCATCCAGGCAAGTAGGGAGTATTCCATCACACTCCTGACTTGTGCCTTGTAGATGGTGGACAGGCTTTGGGGAGTCAGGAGGTAAGTTACTCGTCGCAGAATTCCTAGCCTCTGACCTGCTTTTCTAGCCACATTATTTATATGGCTAGTCTGGTTCAGTTTATTTTCAATAGTAATCCCCAGGATGTTGATAGTGGGGGATTCAGTGATGGTAATGCCATTGAACATCAAGGGGTGATGGTTGGATTCTCTCTTGGAGATGGTCATTGCCTGACATTTGTTAGTTGCCACTTGTCAGCCCAAGCCTGGATATTGTCCAGGTCTTGCTGCATTTGGACATGGACTGCTTCAGTATCTGAGGAGTCGCGAATGGTGTTGAACATTGTGCAATCATCAGCGAACATCCCCACTTCTGACCTTTTGATGGAAGGAAGGTCATTGATGAAGCAGCTGAAGATGGTTGGGCCTAGGACACTACCCTGAGGAACTCCTGCAGTGATGTCCTGGAGCTGAGATGATTGATCTCCAACAACCACAACCATCTTCCTTTGTGCTGGGTATGACTCCAACCAGTGGGGAGTTTTCCCTGATTCCCAATGACTCCAGTTTTGCTAAGGCTCCTTGATGCCACACTCAGTCAAATGTGGCCTTGATGT
Organism: Carcharodon carcharias; assembly: GCF_017639515.1. Lineage (NCBI taxonomy): Eukaryota > Metazoa > Chordata > Chondrichthyes > Lamniformes > Lamnidae > Carcharodon > Carcharodon carcharias. The sequence continues at coordinate 11,191,451 of NC_054468.1, read as the reverse complement.
CAAGGGCAGTCACTCTCACCTCACCTCGGGAGTTCAGCTCTTTTGTCCTCGTTTGAACCAAGGCTGTAATGAGCTCAGGAGCAGAGTGGACCTGGAGCAACCCAATCTGGGCATCAGTGAGCAGGTTATTGCTAAGCAGGTGCTGCTTGATAGCACTGTTGATGACCTTTTCCATTACTTTACTGATGATGGAGAGTAGACTGATGGGGCGGTAATTGGCCGGGTTGGATTTGTCCTGCTTTTTGTGGACAAGACATACCTGGGCAATTTTCCACACAGCTGGGTAGATGCCAGTGTTATAACTGTACTGGAACAGCTTGGCTGGAAGCACAAGTCTTCAGTACTATTGCCGGAATCTGTTGTCCTTACCTGGTCTGGCCCACAGCAATTTGATCGACTCTTAAATGCCCTCTGAAATGACCTAGTTTGCTCAGTTCAAGGGCGATTAGAAATGGGCAACAAAATGCTGTCCTTGCCCGTGACACCCACATCCCATCAAAGAATAAATTAAAAAAAAGATTCTGTTTATTGTTTTATATTGGGTTCCATAATTGGATTCAGCCCAATTAAGAGATTTGGCTTCATCAGTCTTGGGTAACCATGATCTCATCAATACCCCTGGGTTGGGGGCAGGAGCAGTCAAAAAAAAATCAGCTTGAATGGTTGTCTCTGGTCAGTATTCAGTGATCGACCAATGGCCACACTTCTGGACAGGGTTCAGTGTTCGACCAATGGCCACACTTCTGGACAGGGTTCAGTGATCGACCAATGGCCACACTTCTGGACAGGGTTCAGTGATCGACCAATGGCCACACTTCTGGACAGGGTTCAGTGATCGACCAATGGCCGCACTTCTGGACAGGGTTCAGTGATCGACCAATGGCCACATTTCTGGATAGGGTTCAGTGATCGACCAATGGCCGCACTTCTGGATAGGGTTCAGTGATCGACCAATGGCCGCACTCCCTGGTCACTCTTCAGTGATAGCTGCTGCAGTGCACACATAAAAGTCAAGCAAATCTGATTAAAGCTCAGGCTCAAAAAGCCAATAAATCTATTGGGTTACAGTGCAAGGAAACCAGAAGGAAACATTTAATGTGTATTCTTGCTACCTCCCCTTCCCAACTGGTGCCCTTGCTGCAGCTCTCTAATAATTAAAATTCATCATTATAGCTCAGTCACCTTTTATGTGGGCGGTTTTGCATGCCAAACAGCTAAACTCGTTGAAATATTGAGTTTGGGTACATTGTAGGAGTCTCCCAAATTGGCTGTTGTTCTTGATTTATTCCATCTGATTCAAGCTGTTAGAGGTGACAGCAGGGAAACCAGAACTTGGCTTCTCTGTTTAAAACTTCAAAAGGACAAATTGTGTTTCCATCCATTCCCATCACATGGAATCTGAACGGAACAAACCCTTCAAAAAATAAATCGGTAATGCTGCAACTTAAGGTTTACCTGGCACCAATTTTTTTAACTGTCCGTATGTGCAATGCTACCATATAAAATTCTAATTAAAGGTCCGGCATGCTCAGCTACATAACAGTGGCTATACTGCCAAGTGCACTTTGGGAGGTTTTTGAGATGTGATTGGCCAGTGCATGGACACAAGTTCTTTCCACCACCGATATACCTCAGCTTGGCCATGTCAACAATGAAAGGACTCCGGTGGAAAGGATGAAGTGGACTCTGGAACTGTCCCTGTTCTACCCATCATGATGGGCTCTAAAAAGTCAGTCACAAAAACAGCAGCATTGTGTGATAAACTGACTGCACTGACATTGACAGAGATCCTGCAGCATGCTGCAATCTGGAGTGGGTCTCTTTCTGATGTGTGATGACAATATTTATACCAGTCCAGGTATTTACTCAGATCATTACTGTGTCTCGAGTTGCGAGTACCAGTACTTTTAACGTACCCTTCCTGGAAATCAGTGAACCAATCCCTGAAACACCACCGATGTTTCTCATTACGTAATTATTCCTTGTTGGCCTTATCTTTCAGAGATTCAATGTATTCAATCTGAAAATGCCCAAAGTGTTCAGGAGTGTGAGAAGAGTATTAGCCCCATTATAGAATCTTACAGCACAGAAGGCCATGTGGCCGACCATGACTGTGCCAGCACTTTGAGGTTGTTCAATTAATCCCACTTTGCCTGGTCTTTCTCCACTGCCCTGCAAATATTTCCTTTTCAATTATTTGTCCAGTTCCCTTTTGAAAGTTACAATTGAATCTGATTCCACTATCCTTCATATAGCAGATTCCAGATCACAACAACTCACTGTGTTAAAGAAAAAAATGGTTCCTCATCTCTCTTCTGGCTCTTTTGCCAATCACAATAAATCTGTGTCCACTGGTTACAAACCCTCCCACCACCGGAAACAGTTTCCCATTACTTACACTATAAAAGCCCCTCCTAATTTTCACCTCTATTAAATCTTCCCTTAACCTTCTCTGCTCTAAGGAGAACAATTCCAGCTTCTCCAGTCTCTCCACATTAACTGAAGTCCCTCATCCCCAAAAACATTTTTAGTAAATCTGTTCCACACTCCCTCCAAGGCCTAGACATCCTTTCTAAAGTGTGGTGCCCCGAATTGGAAACAATACTCCAGCTGAAGCCTAACAAATCTAATTGTTTCATAAAGCTGTGGTATAACTTTCTTGCTTTTGTACTCAATGCTTCTACTAATATGTTTCTTTGACAGCCTTCTGAACTTGTCCTGTCACCTTGAAAGATTTGTGCACATACATCCCCAGATGTCTTTGTTCCTGATTGTACCACTTAATTCATAGTGTCTCCTCCTAACGAAATGTAACCATGTACAGTTGATAATTTTTTGCCGCAACTTGCCCACTATTCTCTCAGAAATATTGAGTGGAAGTAGTATAATATTCAAAACAAAAACAGAATTACCTGGAAAAACTCAGCAGGTCTGGCAGCATCGGCGGAGAAGAAAAGAGTTGACGTTTCGAGTCCTCATGACCCTTCGACAGAACTTGAGTTCGAGTCCAGGAAAGAGCTGAAATATAAGCTGGTTTAAGGTGTGTGTGTGGGGGGCGGAGAGATAGAGAGACAGAGAGGTGGAGGGGGTTGGTGTGGTTGTAGCGACAAACAAGCAGTGATAGAAGCAGAATATCAAAAGATGTCAACAACAATAGTTATAATATTCAGTTCATTTGTACCTCACCAAGTCAGCCATATGAAAGATGGGTGTAGCGGCTATGTCACTGGATAATAATCCAAAGCATGCAAGTTCAAATTTCAGCATGACATCCGTTGTAGGATGTCATGTGTGCCTGCATGCTAATGTAATGTAAAGGTGCTTGGCAGAGTAAGGGTTAATGTGGGACTGGAGAACAGCACCACCCACGGTATGATGTATAGATTCACATGATAATAGACTGAGAGAACTGCTTAGAGAGAACACTCCAGAAGCAGCCTACCTGCATGGTAAGCAGCACCATGCATGATAGTAACCTGGGATCTGTAAATGGTTAAAGATTATCAATGAAGGGTTCATGTTTAAATATACTAGTCTCAAGACCATCTTATCAATGAGCCACAACAGCCAGCACCATATTACAACAGTATCCTCAGGACGTGAGTTCAGTATTTTTTTTAAACTTAAGAAGTTAGTATCTATAAAAATGAGCATGATTTTTTAAAAACTGGTTCACAAGGGAAGGAATGCTGAAACCTTTAACCATCCTTCTCTTGGCTGATAAATAGCAAATGACTTGAGCCAGGAAATAACCATCTCCAACAAGACAGAGGCTACCCATCACCTCTTGACATTACAGAATCCCCATCAACATCCTGAGTGTCATCACTGACCATAAAATCAACTGGACCAGCCACACAAATGCTGTGGCTGTCAGGAGGTTGAATAATCTTCATTTCTTGGCAAAATGCAGCTCCTTCAACGCTCAAAGTCAACACCATCCAGACCAAGCAGCCCACTTGATCAGCAGTCTATTCGTTAACTTAAATGTTCATCATGGAAGTTCTTACATAACAGGGTGGTGGGTGTACCTTCACCAGCAGTTCAAGAAAGAGCCTCACCATCATCTTCCGAAGGGATAAATCCCATTCATAACTCAAACCCAATATATACCCTCCCCAACTCAGAGCTCAACCACCTCAGTCCACCATTCAATAATCAGTTCATTCATATTCCTGCCCACCCCCCAGTCCACCATTTAATAATCAGCCCAACTTTGTCCTTTCCTAAGATACTAGCTGGTGGTTGGGGTACAATTCTGCCACACTCCAGGGCCCACTTAGTGAAGCCTGTATTTTCACACAGTATTACCACAGCCCTTTAAATAAAATCCAGTGTCAGGAGGGTTTTAAAGAACAGTTGTGGAGGGGGTCGTTACAGTCAAACCTGATACAGTCCACACTCAAAACCCAATCACGCAGGAGCAGCCCAGTTTCATCAAAGCGGCGGGTGCATCCCTCACCCCTCTCAAAACCCTGAAGCAGTACGCAGTGATCTCAGGGCCGTGTGATCTCATGACAAGTTGCAGGGAACCAAATCCCCTCCACCTTCAAACAAAATCATTCCCGGAAAGGTGATCAATTCATGACCCGTTTGCACCACACTGCCTTCACCAAGCAGACGTGATGCCAACACCAGAGAGCCCAAGTCAAATATAATACTGGGGTGGGGCAGATACCGGCATCAGCTGTGCTCCTCAATGGCCGCAAGAGGTCATCACGCCTGCCATTTGCTCTTCATTGGGGCACAAAACACTCCAGCATCCCCTCCCTATAAGATGTAGACCTCAGCCCCTCCCCACCCATGTTTCTGCAGACTGTCCATCAGGAAGAGGGAACACTTCCTTGTGAGTAAGAAGAGTCATACGGGCTCGAAACGTCAAATCTGTTTCTCTCTTCACAGATGCTGCCAGATCGGCCAAGCTTTGCCAACGTTTTCTGTTTTTATCTCGCGAGTAAAGTGTTGTTCAATTTGCAAACATTTCGTAAGTGGTGGTTTGCGTGGGGTGTGGGGTGGGGGGTGCGGTGTGGCAGGATGGGTGCAGTGAGTAAGTGAACAAAATTAAAATTGTTCCCAATGAGGAGGGGCTTCATTGTGTCTGGTGATGGAAGACGTATTCTTACACTACAGACGGAGAACAAGTCTGGACAGAGCACATAGGATAATTGGAGTGTTTCACTGCTTTGACAATGTACATGAGGAGTGAGAATTGTTAATCATAGCTGTGGAATGTAGCATGGAGAGCAGATTCTGTGGAGGCATTGGGTAAACTTGCTAAAAACTATCTCCTCCCCAAGATTATTAATGGGGCATAAAACCAGGGGTCCACCATCAAGATCCACCATCAAGACCAAGTGAAGTTGGCTTTCCAACCTCGTGTCAGACCACCCTAAGCAAGGGCTCCCATTACTCAAGCACTTTCTTGACGTTTCAAAGCAATTCGCAGCCAATGAAATACTCCTGAAGTATACTCCTGTTGTAATGTAGGTAATGCAGCAGCCAATTTACTCTTTGTCAGAAAAAACTCAGCAGGTCTGGGGCATCTGTGCTGAGAGCAACAGAGTTAACATTTCGAGTCCGTATTACTCTTCTTCAGAGCTAAAGAGTAGAAGCGTGATGGATTTTATGCTGTTTAAGAAGGGGTGGAGCAAGATAGAAGGTCAGGGATAGGTGGGGGTTAAGGAGAGATTGACAAAGATGTCCTGGACACATGATAAAGGGAGTGTTAATGGTAGTGTTAAAGACTAAAGAAGGTGCTGATAGTCGCATAAAGGTAACATAGCAGAATGTGTTAATAGCAGAATAAGGGTCAGTAGGGAAGTAGAGAGGGCTTTAAGCTATTCAAGAGGGGTGAGGGATCAAGCTTGGGTAGAGGTAGCAATTCAAGGTGTAGAGTCATGACAAAAGAGCAAAATAGTAATATGAGAAATGAGGGTCAAGACTGGATGTTACAAAAGTAACAAAAAGACAAAACTGAAGGCTCTCTATCTGAATGCATGTAGCATTCATATAAAAGTAAATGAATTGATGGCCCACATTGAAGTAAATAAATATGATCTGATAGCAATTACCGAGATGTGGCTGCAGGATGACAAGGATTGGGTCCTGAATATTGAAGGGTACATGACATTCAAGAAGAATAGGAAGCTAGGTAAAGGTGGAGGGGTAGCACTGTTAATGAAAGAGGACATTGGCGCAATAATTAGAGGTGACCTTGTTTCAGGAGATCAGAACGTAGAATTGGTTTGGGTGGAAATGAGGAATAGCAGGGGAAAAAAGCCATTAGCAACAGTAGTCTAGTGGCCCCCTAACAGTAGACACACTGTAGGACAAAGTATTCAAGGGAAAATATTGTGTGCTTGTGATAAAGGAACAGCAATAATCATGGGTGATTTTAATCTACATATAAACTGGAAAAATCAGTTTGGCAGTAGTAGCCTGGATGAGGAGTTCTTAGAATGCTTTTGAGACAGTTTCTTAGAGCAGCATGTTCTAGAACCAACCAGAAAGCAAGTTATATTAGACTTGGTATTGTGTAATTAATGACCTCAGAGTAAAGGCACCCCTAGGTAGCAGCAACCACAATATGGTTGAATTTTACATCCCGTTTGAAAGGGAGAAGAGAGGGTCTAAAACTAGCATCTTAAACTTAAACAAGGGCAACTATGTGGAGATGAAAGCTGAGCTAGCTGAAGTGAACTGGGAAACTAGGCTACAGAATAGGTCAATAGAGAAGTAGTGGCAGAAATTAAGGGGACATTTCAGAGTATTCAAAATAATTACATTCCTACTGTAAAGCAAAATTCTAAAGGGAGGACCCACCATCCATGGTTAACTAGAGATGTCAAGGAAAGCATCAAACTTAAGGAAAAAGCATACAACTCTGCAAAGATGAGTGGCAGGACAGATGATTGGACTGAATATAAAGAACAGCAGAGAATGACTAAAAGGTTAATCAGGAGAAAGGAATTAGATTGTGAGAGGAAGCTAGCTAGAAATGTAAAAAATGGATAGCAAGAGTTTCTAGAGGTACTTAAAAAGGAAAAGAGTAAGTATAGTGAGCGTTGGTCCTCTGGAGAGTGACAGTGGGGAGTTAATTGTAGATAATAAGGAAATGGCAGAAGAAATGAACAAATATTTTGTTTCTGTGTTCACTATAGAGGATAGAAAAAACATTCCAGTAATAGCTGCAAATCAGGAGGTGAACAGGAGAAAGGAACTTGGTGAAATTGAAATCACTAGGGAAGCGGTACTGAGCAAACTGATGGAGCTGCGGCTGGCGAGTCTCCGGGTCCCAATGGACTGCACCCTAGGGTCTTAAAAGAGGTGGCTAATGAGGTAATGGTGTTAATTTTCCAAAATTTGCTAGATTCTGGAAAGGTTCCATCAGATTGGAAAGTAGGAAATATAACCCCTCTATTCAAGAAGGGAGGGAGACAGAAAACAGGAAACTACAGGACAGTTAGCTTGATGTCTGTTGTGGGGAAGTTATTAGAACCGATCATTAAGGAGGTTATAGCTGGGCACTTAGAAGAGCTCGAGACAATTGGGAAGAGTCAAAATGGTTGTGTGAAAGGAATATCATGTTTAACCAATTTATTGGAATTTTTTGAAGGAGTAACATACGCAGTGGTTAAAGGGGAGCCTGTAGACATACTGTACTTGGATTTCCAGAAGGTATTTGATTAGGTGCCACATCAAAGATTATTATGGAAAATTAAAGTACATGGTGTCGTGGGTAACATATTAGCATGGATAGAAGATTGGCTGGCTGGCAGAAAGCAGAGAGTATGTATAAATGGGTCTTTTTCTGATTGGCAGGATGTGACGAGTGGTGTCCCACAGGGGTCTGTACTGGGACCTCAACTTTTTATGATTCACATCAATGACTTAGATGAGGGGAGTGAAGACATGGTGGCTAAATTTGCAGATGACACAAAGATAGGTAGGAAAGTATGTTGTGAAGAGGACATGAGGAGGTTGCAGATGGGAATAGATAGGTTGAGTGAGTGGGCAAAGATCTGGCAAATGGAGTTTAATGTGGGAAAATGTGAAGTTGTTCACTTTGGCAGGAAGAACAAAAAAGCAGAGTATTACTTAAATGGAGAACAGCTGCATAATCCTGAGGTGCAGAGGGATCTAGGTATAATAGTACATGAGTCACAAAAAGTTAGTACGTAGGTACAGCAAGTAATTAAGAAGGCTAATGGAATGCTATCCTTTATTGCGAGAGGGATTGAGCATAAAAGGATGTTATGCTTCACTTATACAGGGCATTGGTGAGACTGCACCTCGAATACTGTGTGCAGTTTTGGGCTCCTTATTTAAGGAAGGATGTCAATGCACTGGAGGCGGTTCAGAGGAGGTTTACTAGATTGATACCTGGAATGAGTGGGCTGTCTTATGAGGAAAGGTTGGACAGACTGGGCTTGTTTCCACTGGAGTTTAGAAGAGTGAGGGGTGATTTGATTGAAGTGTACAAGATCCTGAATGGTCTTGACAAGGTGGATGTGGAAAGGATGTTTCCTCTTGTGGGTGGATCCAGAACTAGGGGGCACTGTTTTAAAATTAGGGGTCACTCTTTTAGGACAGAGATGAGGAGAAATTTTTTCTCTCAGAGGGTTGTGCGACTTTGGAATTCTTGGCCTCAGAAGGTGGTGGAGGCGGGGCCATCGATGGAGGAGAGAGCTCATAGTCTGAAGTTGTTGAATTCAATATTAAGTCTGGAGGCTGTAAAGTGCCTAATCGGAAGGAGGTGCTGTTCCTTCAGTTTGTGTTGGGTTTCACTGAAACATTGCAGCAGGCCAAGGACAGACATGTGGGCATGAGAGCGGGATGGAGTGTTGAAATGGCAAGCGACAGGGAGGTCCGGGTCGTTCTTACAGACAGACCGAAGGTGTTCTGCAAAGCAGTCACCCAGTCTGCGTTTGGTCTCCCCAGTGTAGAGGAGACCACATTGGGAGCAGCGAATGCAGTAGACCAAATTGGAGCAGGTGCAAGTGAAGCACTTGAAATGTTTGGGGCCTTAGACAGTGAGGAGGGAGGAGATAAAGGGACAGGTATAGCACCTTCTGCGATTGCATGGGAAGGTGCTGTGGGAAGGGGATGAGGTGATGTAGGGTGTCCCAAAGGGAATGGATCCTACGGAATGCCAACAGTGGGGGTGAAGGGAAGATGTGTTTGGTGGTGGCATCATGCTGAAGTTGGCGGAAATGGCGGAGCATGACCCTTTGAATGTGGAGGCTGGTGGGGTGAAAAGTGAGGACAAGGGGGACCCTATCATGTTTCTGGGAGGGAGAGGAAGCTGTGAGGGCAGAGGCGTGGGTGATGAGTCGGACACGGTCTCTTCTGCTATCTTACTTTTATGCCACTCTCAGCACCTTCTTTAGTCTTTAACACTGCCATTAACACTCCCTTTGTCTTATGTACATGGCAACTTTGTCAATCTTCCTGAGCTCACACCTATCTCTGACTTTCTATTTTGCTCCACTTCCCTTTAACAGTATAAATTCCATCACATTTCTACTTCTCTTTAGCTCTGAAGAAGGGTTATATGGACTCGAAATGTTAACTCTGTCTCTCTCCACAGATGCTGCCAGACCTGCTGAGTTTCTCCAGCATTTTCAGTTTTTATTTCAGATTTCCAGCATCCGCAGTATTTTGCTTCTACTCTTTGTCAGATCTTTTGTGTAATGTGATAGTGATCAGCATTTGTCTGTGACTGATGTGGGCCCAGAACTCCCCTGCTCTTCTTCCAATAGCAGCTGAGAGATCTTTTGCATCCACCTGAGAAGGCAAACTGGGCTGCAGTTCAACATCTCATCTGAAAGACAGCACTGCTGGCGGTGCAGCACTCCCTTAGTACCATACTAGGATTATTATTAGCAGGATTATGAATTTAAGTCTCTGGAGTGCAGGGTGAACTCAGGATGCTCAACCATTATGACAGCACCTTAAGGCTGTCACATTACCAAGGCCACGTTACTGACAGCAGAGGACCATCAATGGCAGAACTGCCCCCCCTCACAGTGTCTGAAGAAAGTGAAATTCTAGTAGTTACACTGGACTTTGAGCGCACGTGAGCCCAGACACAACTGTTAGGACACTTTGGGAGCTCAAATTGCATTGAAATCAGAGATTCAATCAAAGAGCGGATTCAACAAAAACATGCGTTTATGTAGCACCTTTATTGTGGCAAAATGGCAGCCGGTGCTTCACAGATGCATAATCGGGCAGGATTTGATACCGAGCCACATAAGGAGATATCAGGACAGTTAACCAAAAGCTTAGTTAAAGAGGTAGGTTTTTCAGGAGTATCTTCGAGGAGCAAAGAGATTGAACGCTGGGATATAACAGTGCAGGATGCCAAGTTAGAGAGGCTGAGCGGTTTGAGTGAGGGAATTACAGAGCTTGGGGCCCAGGCAGCCAAAGGCAAGGCTGCAATGCTGGAGCGATTAAAATATAGGATGCTCAAGAGGCCGGAATTGGAGCAGCACAGAGATCGGCAAAGGCTGTGGGGCTGAAGGAGATGACAGAGATAGGGAGGTGCTGAGTCAATTAAGGTACTTGTAAAAGATAATGAGATACTTAAAACTGAAACATTGCCAGACTGGGAACTGACACATTGTCCCGATGCAACACAGGGGGAAGGGGGGAGGGGGGGGCATGTACAGTACTGGTGGGGACAGGTCTGTCACTGTATAACACTGGGGTACAGTACTGGTGGGGACGGGTCTGTCACTGTATAACACTGGGGTACAGTACTGGTGGGGACAGGTCTGTCACTGTATAACACGGGTACAGTACTGGTGGGGACAGGTCTGTCACTGTATATCACTGGGGTACAGTACTGGTGTGGACAGGTCTGTCACTGTATAACACTGGGGTACAGTACTGGTGGGGACGGGTCTGTCACTGTATAACACTGGGGTATAGTACTGGTGGGGACAGGTCTGTCACTGTATAACACGGGTACAGTACTGGTGGGGACGGGTCTGTCACTGTATAACACTGGGGTACAGTACTGTTGGGGACAGGTCTGTCACTGTATAACACGGGTACAGTACTGGTGGGGACAGGTCTGTCACTGTATATCACTGGGGTACAGTACTGGTGGGGATGGGTCTGTCACTGTATATCACTGGGGTACAGTACTGGTGGGGACAGGTCTGTCACTGTATAACACTGGGGTACAGTACTGGTGGGGACAGGTCTGTCACTGTATAACACTGGGGTACAGTACTGGTGGGGACAGGTCTGTCACTGTATAACACTGGGGTACAGTACTGGTGGGGACAGGTCTGTCACTGTATAACACTGGGGTACAGTACTGGTGGGGACAGGTCTGTCACTGTATAACACTGGGGTACAGTACTGGTGGGGACAGGTCTGTCACTGTATAACACTGGGGTACAGTACTGGTGGGGACAGGTCTGTCACTATATAACACTGGGGTATAGTACTGGTGGGGACAGGTCTGTCACTGTATAACACTGGGGTACAGTACTGGTGGGGACAGGTCTGTCACTGTATAACACTGGGGTACAGTACTGGTGGGGACAGGTCTGTCACTATATAACACTGGGGTATAGTACTGGTGGGGACAGGTCTGTCACTGTATAACACTGGGGTACAGTACTGGTGGGGACAGGTCTGTCACTGTATAACACTGGGGTACAGTACTGGTGGGGACAGGTCTGTCACTATATAACACTGGGGAACAGTACTGGTGGGGATGGGTCTGTCTCTGTATAACACTGGGGTACAGTACTGGTGGGGATGGGTCTGTCACTGTATATCACTGGGGTACAGTACTGGTGGGGACAGGTCTGTCACTGTATAACACTGGGGTACAGTACTGGTGGGGACGGGTCTGTCACTGTATAACACTGGGGTATAGTACTGGTGGGGACGGGTCTGTCATTGTATAACACTGGGGTACAGTACTGGTGGGGACGGGTCTGTCACTGTATAACACTGGGGTACAGTACTGATGGGGACAGGTCTGTCACTGTATAACACTGGGGTACAGTACTGATGGGGACAGGTCTGTCACTGTATAACACTGGGGTACAGTACTGGTGGGGACAGGTCTGTCACTATATAACACTGGGGTACAGTACTGGTGGGGATGGGTCTGTCACTGTATAACACTGGGGTACAGTACTGGTGGGGACAGGTCTGTCACTGTATAACACTGGGGTACAGTACTGGTGGGGACAGGTCTGTCACTGTATAACACTGGGGTACAGTACTGGTGGGGACAGGTCTGTCACTGTATAACACTGGGGTACAGTACTGGTGGGGACAGGTCTGTCATTGTATAACACTGGGGTACAGTACTGGTGGGGACAGGTCTGTCACTATATAACACTGGGGTACCGTACTGGTGGGGACGGGTCTGTCACTGTATAACACTGGGGTACAGTACTGGTGGGGACAGGTCTGTCACTATATAACACTGGGGTACAGTACTGGTGGGGACTGGTCTGTCACTGTATAACACTGGGGTACAGTACTGGTGGGGACAGGTCTGTCACTGTATAACACTGAGGTACAGTACTGGTGGGGACAGGTCTGTCACTGTATAACACTGGGGTACAGTACTGGTGGGGACATGTCTGTCACTTTATAACACTTGGGTACAGTACTGGTGGGGACAGGTCTGTCACTATATAACACTAGGGTACAGTACTGGTGGGGACAGATGTGTGACTCTATAACACTGGGGTACAGTACTGGTGGGGACAGGTCTGTCACTATATAACACTGGGGTGCAGTACTGGTGGGGACGGGTCTGTCACTGTATAACACTGGGGTACAGTACTGGTGGGGACAGGTCTGTCACTATATAACACTGGGGTACAGTACTGGTGGGGACAGGTCTGTCACTATATAACACTGGAGTACAGTACTGATGGGGACAGGTCTGTCACTGTATAACATTGGGGTACAGTACTGGTGGGGACAGGTCTGTCACTGTATAACACTGGGGTACAGTACTGGTGGGGACAGGTCTGTCATTGTATAACACTGGGGTACAGTACTGGTGGGGACAGGTCTGTCACTATATAACACTGGGGTGCAGTACTGGTGGGGACGGGTCTGTCACTGTAAACACTGGCGTATAGTACTGATGGGGACAGGTCTGTCACTATATAACAATGGAGTACAGTACTGATGGGAACAGGTCTGTCACTGTATAACATTGGGGTACAGTACTGATGGGGACAGGTCTGTCACTATATAACACTGGAGTACAGTACTGGTGGGGACAGGTCTGTCACTGTATAACACTGGGGTACAGTACTGGTGGGGACAGGTCTGTCACTGTATAACACTGGGGTACAGTTCTGGTGGGACAGGTCTGTCACTGTATAACAATGGGGTACAGTACTGGTGAGGACAAGTCTGTCACTGTATAACACTGGGGTACAGTACTGGTGGGGAGAGGTCTGTTACTGTATAACACTGGGGTACAGTACTGGTGAGGACAGGCCTGTCACTGTATAACACTGGGGTACAGTACTGGTGGGGACAGGTCTGTCACTGTATAACACTGGGGTACAGTACTGGTGGGGACAGGTCTGTCACTGTATAACACTGAGGTACAGTACTGGTGGGGACAGGTCTGTCACTGTATAACACTGGGGTACAGTACTGGTGGGACAGGTCTGTCACTGTATAACACTGGGGTACAGTACTGGTGGGGACAGGTCTGTCACTGTATAACACTGGGGTACAGTACTGGTGGGGACAGGTCTGTCACTGTATAACACTGGGGTACAGTACTGGTGGGGACAGGACTGTCACTGTATAACACTGGGGTACAGTACTGGTGGGGACAGGTCTGTCACTGTATAACACTGGGGTACAGTACTGGTGGGGACAGGTCTGTCACTGTATAACACTGGGGTACAGTACTGGTGGGGACGGGTCTGTCACTGTATAACACTGGGGTATAGTACTGGTGGGGACAGGTCTGTCACTGTATAACACTGGGGTGCAGTACTGGTGGGGACGGGTCTGTCACTGTATAACACTGGGGTACAGTACTGATGGGGACAGGTCTGTCACTGTATAACACTGGGGTACAGTACTGATGGGGACAGGTCTGTCAGTGTATAACTCTGGGGTACAGTACTGGTGGGGACAGGTCTGTCACTGTATAACACTGGGGTACAGTACTGGTGGGGACGGGTCTGTCACTGTATAACACTGTGTACAGTACAGGTGGGGACAGGTCTGTCACTGTATAACACTGGGGTACAGTACTGGTGGGGACCGGTCTGTCACTGTATAACATTGGGGTACAGTACTGGTGGGGACAGGTCTGTCACTGTATAACACTGGGGTACGGTACTGGTGGGGACAGGTCTGTCACTGTATAACACTGGGGTACAGTACTGGTGGGGACAGGTCTGTCACTGTATAACACTGGGGTACAGTACTGGTGGGGACAGGTCTGTCACTGTATAACACTGGGGTACAGTACTGGTGGGGACAGGTCTGTCACTGTATAACACTGGGGTACAGTACTGGTGGGGACAGGTCTGTCACTGTATAACACTGGGGTACAGTACTGGTGGGGACAGGTCTGTCACTGTATAACACTGGGGTACAGTACTGGTGGGGACAGGTCTGTCACTATATAACACTGGGGTATAGTACTGGTGGGGACAGGTCTGTCACTGTATAACACTGGGGTACAGTACTGGTGGGGACAGGTCTGTCACTGTATAACACTGGGGTACAGTACTGGTGGGGACAGGTCTGTCACTATATAACACTGGGGTATAGTACTGGTGGGGACAGGTCTGTCACTGTATAACACTGGGGTACAGTACTGGTGGGGACAGGTCTGTCACTGTATAACACTGGGGTACAGTACTGGTGGGGACAGGTCTGTCACTGTATAACACTGGGGAACAGTACTGGTGGGGATGGGTCTGTCTCTGTATAACACTGGGGTACAGTACTGGTGGGGATGGGTCTGTCACTGTATATCACTGGGGTACAGTACTGGTGGGGACAGGTCTGTCACTGTATAACACTGGGGTACAGTACTGGTGGGGACGGGTCTGTCACTGTATAACACTGGGGTATAGTACTGGTGGGGACGGGTCTGTCACTGTATAACACTGGGGTACAGTACCGGTGGGGACGGGTCTGTCACTGTATAACACTGGGGTACAGTACTGATGGGGACAGGTCTGTCACTGTATAACACTGGGGTACAGTACTGATGGGGACAGGTCTGTCACTGTATAACACTGGGGTACAGTACTGGTGGGGACAGGTCTGTCACTATATAACACTGGGGTACAGTACTGCTGGGGATGGGTCTGTCACTGTATAACACTGGGGTACAGTACTGGTGGGGACAGGTCTGTCACTGTATAACACTGGGGTACAGTACTGGTGGGGACAGGTCTGTCACTGTATAACACTGGGGTAGAGTACTGGTGGAGTCAGATCTGTCACTGTATAACACTGGGGTACAGTACAGGTGGTGACAGGTCTGGCATTGTAGAACACTGGGGTACAGTACTGGTGGGGACAGGTCTGTCACTGTATAACACTGGGGTACCGTACTGGTGGGGACGGGTCTGTCACTGTATAACACTGGGGTACAGTACTGGTGGGGACAGGTCTGTCACTATATAACACTGGGGTACAGTACTGGTGGGGACAGGTCTGTCACTGTATAACACTGGGGTACAGTACTGGTGGGGACAGGTCTGTCACTATATAACACTGGGGTACAGTACTGGTGGGGACAGGTCTGTCACTGTATAACACTGGGGTACAGTACTGGTGGGGACAGGTCTGTCACTGTATAACACTGAGGTACAGTACTGGTGGGGACTGGTCTGTCACTGTATAACACTGGGGTACAGTACTGGTGGGGACATGTCTGTCACTGTATAACACTGGGGTACAGTACTGGTGGGGACAGGTCTGTCACTATATAACACTAGGGTACAGTACTGGTGGGGACAGGTCTGTCACTGTATAACACTGGGGTACAGTACTGGTGGGGACAGGTCTGTCACTATATAACACTGGGGTGCAGTACTGGTGGGGACGGGTCTGTCACTGTATAACACTGGGGTACAGTACTGGTGGGGACAGGTCTGTCACTATATAACACTGGGGTACAGTACTGGTGGGGACAGGTCTGTCACTATATAACACTGGAGTACAGTACTGATGGGGACAGGTCTGTCACTGTATAACATTGGGGTACAGTACTGGTGGGGACAGGTCTGTCACTGTATAACACTGGGGTACAGTACTGGTGGGGACAGGTCTGTCATTGTATAACACTGGGGTACAGTACTGGTGGGGACAGGTCTGTCACTATATAACACTGGGGTACAGTACTGGTGGGGACGGGTCTGTCACTGTAAACACTGGCGTATAGTACTGATGGGGACAGGTCTGTCACTATATAACAATGGAGTACAGTACTGATGGGAACAGGTCTGTCACTGTATAACATTGGGGTACAGTACTGATGGGGACAGGTCTGTCACTATATAACACTGGAGTACAGTACTGGTGGGGACAGGTCTGTCACTGTATAACACTGGGGTACAGTACTGGTGGGGACAGGTCTGTCACTGTATAACACTGGGGTACAGTACTGGTGGGGACAGGTCTGTCACTGTATAACACTGGGGTACAGTACTGGTGGGGACAGGTCTGTCACTGTATAACACTGGGGTACAGTACTGGTGGGGACAGGTCTGTCACTGTATAACACTGGGGTACAGTACTGGTGGGGACAGGTCTGTCACTGTATAACACTGGGGTACAGTACTGGTGGGGACGGGTCTGTCACTGTATAACACTGGGGTATAGTACTGGTGGGGACAGGTCTGTCACTGTATAACACTGGGGTACAGTACTGGTGGGGACGGGTCTGTCACTGTATAACACTGGGGTACAGTACTGATGGGGACAGGTCTGTCACTGTATAACACTGGGGTACAGTACTGATGGGGACAGGTCTGTCAGTGTATAACTCTGGGGTACAGTACTGGTGGGGACAGGTCTGTCACTGTATAACACTGGGGTACAGTACTGGTGGGGACGGGTCTGTCACTGTATAACACTGTGTACAGTACAGGTGGGGACAGGTCTGTCACTGTATAACACTGGGGTACAGTACTGGTGGGGACAGGTCTGTCACTGTATAACACTGGGGTACAGTACTGGTGGGGACAGGTCTGTCACTGTATAACACTGGGGTACAGTACTGGTGGGGACAGGTCTGTCACTGTATAACACTGGGGTACAGTACTGGTGGGGACAGGTCTGTCACTGTATAACACTGGGGTACAGTACTGGTGGGGACAGGTCTGTCACTGTATAACACTGGGGTACAGTACTGGTGGGGACAGGTCTGTCACTCTATAACACTGGGGTATAGTACTGGTGGGGACAGGTCTGTCACTGTATAACACTGGGGTACAGTACTGGTGGGGACATGTCCGTCTCTGTATAACACTGGGGTACAGTACTGGTGGGGACAGGTCTGTCACTATATAACACTGGGTTATAGTACTGGTGGGGACAGGTCTGTCACTGTATAACACTGGGGTACAGTACTGGTGGGGACAGGTCTGTCACTGTATAACACTGGGGTACAGTACTGGTGGGGACAGGTCTGTCACTCTATAGCACTGGGGTACAGTACTGGTGGGGATGGGTCTGTCTCTGTATAACACTGGGGTACAGTACTGGTGGGGATGGGTCTGTCACTGTATATCACTGGGGTACAGTACTGGTGGGGACAGGTCTGTCACTGTATAACACTGGGGTACAGTACTGGTGGGGACAGGTCTGTCACTGTATAACACTGGGGTACAGTACTGGTGGGGACAGGTCTGTCACTATATAACACTGGGGTATAGTACTGGTGGGGACAGGTCTGTCACTGTATAACACTGGGGTACAGTACTGGTGGGGACAGGTCTGTCACTGTATAACACTGGGGTACAGTACTGGTGGGGACAGGTCTGTCACTATATAACACTGGGGTATAGTACTGGTGGGGACAGGTCTGTCACTGTATAACACTGGGGTACAGTACTGGTGGGGACAGGTCTGTCACTGTATAACACTGGGGTACAGTACTGGTGGGGACAGGTCTGTCACTATATAACACTGGGGAACAGTACTGGTGGGGATGGGTCTGTCTCTGTATAACACTGGGGTACAGTACTGGTGGGGATGGGTCTGTCACTGTATATCACTGGGGTACAGTACTGGTGGGGACAGGTCTGTCACTGTATAACACTGGGGTACAGTACTGGTGGGGACGGGTCTGTCACTGTATAACACTGGGGTATAGTACTGGTGGGGACGGGTCTGTCATTGTATAACACTGGGGTACAGTACTGGTGGGGACGGGTCTGTCACTGTATAACACTGGGGTACAGTACTGATGGGGACAGGTCTGTCACTGTATAACACTGGGGTACAGTACTGATGGGGACAGGTCTGTCACTGTATAACACTGGGGTACAGTACTGGTGGGGACAGGTCTGTCACTATATAACACTGGGGTACAGTACTGCTGGGGATGGGTCTGTCACTGTATAACACTGGGGTACAGTACTGGTGGGGACAGGTCTGTCACTGTATAACACTGGGGTACAGTACTGGTGGGGACAGGTCTGTCACTGTATAACACTGGGGTACAGTACTGGTGGGGACAGGTCTGTCACTGTATAACACTGGGGTACAGTACTGGTGGGGACAGGTCTGTCATTGTATAACACTGGGGTACAGTACTGGTGGGGACAGGTCTGTCACGATATAACACTGGGGTACCGTACTGGTGGGGACGGGTCTGTCACTGTATAACACTGGGGTACAGTACTGGTGGGGACAGGTCTGTCACTATATAACACTGGGGTACAGTACTGGTGGGGACAGGTCTGTCACTGTATAACACTGGGGTACAGTACTGGGGGGTGGGGACAGGTCTGTCACTGTATAACACTGGGGTACAGTACTGGGGGGGACAGGTCTGTCACTGTATAACACTGGGGTACAGTACTGGTGGGGACATGTCTGTCACTGTATAACACTGGGGTACAGTACTGGTGGGGACAGGTCTGTCACTATATAACACTAGGGTACAGTACTGGTGGGGACAGGTCTGTCACTGTATAACACTGGGGTACAGTACTGGTGGGGACAGGTCTGTCACTATATAACACTGGGGTGCAGTACTGGTGGGGACGGGTCTGTCACTGTATAACACTGGGGTACAGTACTGGTGGGGACAGGTCTGTCACTATATAACACTGGGGTACAGTACTGGTGGGGACAGGTCTGTCACTATATAACACTGGAGTACAGTACTGATGGGGACAGGTCTGTCACTGTATAACATTGGGGTACAGTACTGGTGGGGACAGGTCTGTCACTGTATAACACTGGGGTACAGTACTGGTGGGGACAGGTCTGTCATTGTATAACACTGGGGTACAGTACTGGTGGGGACAGGTCTGTCACTATATAACACTGGGGTGCAGTACTGGTGGGGACGGGTCTGTCACTGTAAACACTGGCGTATAGTACTGATGGGGACAGGTCTGTCACTATATAACAATGGAGTACAGTACTGATGGGAACAGGTCTGTCACTGTATAACATTGGGGTACAGTACTGATGGGGACAGGTCTGTCACTATATAACACTGGAGTACAGTACTGGTGGGGACAGGTCTGTCACTGTATAACACTGGGGTACAGTACTGGTGGGGACAGGTCTGTCACTGTATAACACTGGGGTACAGTACTGGTGGGACAGGTCTGTCACTGTATAACAATGGGGTACAGTACTGGTGAGGACAAGTCTGTCACTGTATAACACTGGGGTACAGTACTGGTGGGGAGAGGTCTGTTACTGTATAACACTGGGGTACAGTACTGGTGAGGACAGGCCTGTCACTGTATAACACTGGGGTACAGTACTGGTGGGGACAGGTCTGTCACTGTATAACACTGGGGTACAGTACTGGTGGGGACAGGTCTGTCACTGTATAACACTGAGGTACAGTACTGGTGGGGACAGGTCTGTCACTGTATAACACTGGGGTACAGTACTGGTGGGACAGGTCTGTCAATGTATAACACTGGGGTACAGTACTGGTGGGGACAGGTCTGTCACTGTATAACACTGGGGTACAGTACTGGTGGGGACAGGTCTGTCACTGTATAACACTGGGGTACAGTACTGGTGGGGACAGGTCTGTCACTGTATAACACTGGGTACAGTACTGGTGGGGACAGGTCTGTCACTGTATAACACTGGGGTACAGTACTGGTGGGGACAGGTCTGTCACTGTATAACACTGGGGTACAGTACTGGTGGGGACGGGTCTGTCACTGTATAACACTGGGGTACAGTACTGGTGGGGACAGGTCTGTCACTGTATAACACTGGGGTACAGTACTGGTGGGGACGGATCTGTCACTGTATAACACTGGGGTAAAGTACTGGTGGGACAGGTCTGTCACTGTATAACACTGGGGTACAGTACTGGTGGGGACAGGTCTGTCACTGTATAACACTGGGGTACAGTACTGGTGGGGACAGGTCTGTCACTGTATAACACTGGGGTACAGTACTGGTGGGGACGGGTCTGTCACTCTATAACCCTGGGTACAGTACTGCTGGGGACAGGTCTGTCACTGTATAACACTGGGGTACAGTACTGGTGGGGACAGGTCTGTCACTGTATAACACTGGGGTACAGTACTGGTGGGGACAGGTCTGTCACTGTATAACACTGGGGTACAGTACTGGTGGGGACAGGTCTGTCACTGTATAACACTGGGGTACAGTACTGGTGGGGACAGGTCTGTCACTGTATAACACTGGGGTACAGTACTGGTGGGGACAGGTCTGTCACTGTATAACACTGGGGTACAGTACTGGTGGGGACAGGTCTGTCACTGTATAACACTGGGGTACAGTACTGGTGGGGACAGGTCTGTCACTGTATAACACTGGGGTACAGTACTGGTGGGGACAGGTCTGTCACTGTATAACACTGGGGTACAGTACTGGTGGGGACAGGTCTGTCACTGTATAACACTGGGGTACAGTACTGGTGGGGACAGGTCTGTCACTGTATAACACTGGGGTACAGTACTGGTGGGGACAGGTCTGTCACTGTATAACACTGGGGTACAGTACTGGTGGGGACAGGTCTGTCACTGTATAACACTGGGGTACAGTACTGGTGGGGACAGGTCTGTCACTGTATAACACTGGGGTACAGTACTGGTGGGGACAGGTCTGTCACTGTATAACACTGGGGTACAGTACTGGTGGGGACAGGTCTGTCACTATATAACACTGGGGAACAGTACTGGTGGGGATGGGTCTGTCTCTGTATAACACTGGGGTACAGTACTGGTGGGGATGGGTCTGTCACTGTATATCACTGGGGTACAGTACTGGTGGGGACAGGTCTGTCACTGTATAACACTGGGGTACAGTACTGGTGGGGACGGGTCTGTCACTGTATAACACTGGGGTATAGTACTGGTGGGGACGGGTCTGTCACTGTATAACACTGGGGTACAGTACTGGTGGGGACGGGTCTGTCACTGTATAACACTGGGGTACAGTACTGATGGGGACAGGTCTGTCACTGTATAACACTGGGGTACAGTACTGATGGGGACAGGTCTGTCACTGTATAACACTGGGGTACAGTACTGGTGGGGACAGGTCTGTGACTGTATAACACTGGGGTACAGTACTGCTGGGGAAGGGTCTGTCACTGTATAACACTGGGGTACAGTACTGGTGGGGACAGGTCTGTCACTGTATAACACTGGGGTACAGTACTGGTGGGGACAGGTCTGTCACTGTATAACACTGGGGTACAGTACTGGTGGGGACAGGTCTGTCACTGTATAACACTGGGGTACAGTACTGGTGGGGACAGGTCTGTCACTGTATAACACTGGGGTACAGTACTGGTGGGGACAGGTCTGTCACTATATAACACTGGGGTACAGTACTGGTGGGGACGGGTCTGTCACTGTATAACACTGGGGTACAGTACTGGTGGGGACAGGTCTGTCACTGTATAACACTGGGGTACAGTACTGGTGGGGACAGGTCTGTCACTGTATAACACTGGGGTACAGTACTGGTGGGGACAGGTCTGTCACTGTATAACACTGAGGTACAGTACTGGTGGGGACAGGTCTGTCACTGTATAACACTGGGGTACAGTACTGGTGGGGACAGGTCTGTCACTGTATAACACTGGGGTACAGTACTGGTGGGGACAGGTCTGTCACTGTATAACACTGGGGTACAGTACTGGTGGGGACAGGTCTGTCACTGTATAACACTGGGGTACAGTACTGGTGGGGACAGGTCTGTCACTGTATAACACTGGGGTACAGTACTGGTGGGGACAGGTCTGTCACTGTATAACACTGGGGTACAGTACTGGTGGGGACAGGTCTGTCACTATATAACACTGGGGTACAGTACTGGTGGGGACAGGTCTGTCACTGTATAACACTGGGGTACAGTACTGGTGGGGACAGGTCTGTCACTGTATAACACTGGGGTACAGTACTGGTGGGGACAGGTCTGTCACTGTATAACACTGGGGTAAAGTACTGGTGGGGTCAGGTCTTTGAGTGTATAACACTGGGGTAAAGTACTGGTGGGGACAGGTCTGTCACATATAACACTGGGGTACAGTACTGGTGGGGACGGGTCTGTCACTGTAAACACTGGGCGTATAGTACTGATGGGGACAGGTCTGTCACTGTATAACACTGGGGTACAGTAATGGTGGGGACAGGTGTATCACTGTATAACTCTGCGGTACTGTAGTGGTGGGGGAAGGTCTGTCACTATATAACACTGGAATACAGTACTGGTGGGGACAGGTCTGACACTGTATAACACTGGGGTACAGTACTGGTGGGGACAGGTCTGTCACTGTATAACACTGGGGTACAGTACTGGTGGGGGCAGCTCTGTCACTGTATAACACTGGGGTACAGTACTGGTGGGGACAGGTCTGTCACTGTATAACACTGGGGTACAGTACTGGTGGGGACAGGTCTGTCACTGTATAACACTGGGGTACAGTACTGGTGGGGACAGGTCTGTCACTGTATAACACTGGGGTACAGTACTGGTGGGGACAGGTCTGTCACTGTATAACACTGGGGTACAGTACTGGTGGGGACAGGTCTGTCACTGTATAACACTGGGGTACAGTACTGGTGGGGACGGGTCTGTCACTGTATAACACTGGGGTACAGTACTGATGGGGACAGGTCTGTCACTGTATAACACTGGGGTACAGTACTGATGGGGACAGGTCTGTCACTGTATAACTCTGGGGTACAGTACTGGTGGGGACAGGTCTGTCACTGTATAACACTGGGGTACAGTACTGGTGGGGACGGGTCTGTCACTGTATAACACTGGGTACAGTACAGGTGGGGACAGGTCTGTCACTGTATAACACTGGGGTACAGTACTGGTGGGGACAGGTCTGTCACTGTATAACACTGGGGTACAGTACTGGTGGGGACAGGTCTGTCACTGTATAACACTGGGGTACAGTACTGGTGGGGACAGGTCTGTCACTGTATAACACTGGGGTACAGTACTGGTGGGGACAGGTCTGTCACTGTATAACACTGGGGTACAGTACTGGTGGGGACAGGTCTGTCACTGTATAACACTGGGGTACAGTACTGGTGGGGACAGGTCTGTCACTATATAACACTGGGGTACAGTACTGGTGGGGACAGGTCTGTCACTGTATAACACTGGGGTACAGTACTGGTGGGGACAGGTCTGTCACTGTATAACACTGGGGTACAGTACTGGTGGGGACAGGTCTGTCACTATATAACACTGGGGTACAGTACTGGTGGGGACAGGTCTGTCACTGTATAACACTGGGGTACAGTACTGGAGGGGACAGGTCTGTCACTGTATAACACTGGGGTACAGTACTGGTGGGGACAGGTCTGTCACTATATAACACTGGGGAACAGTACTGGTGGGGACAGGGTCTGTCACTGTATAACACTGGGCTACAGTACTGGTGGGGACAGGTCTGTCACTGTATATCACTGGGGTACAGTACTGGTGGGGACAGGTCTGTCACTGTATAACACTGGGGTACAGTACTGGTGGGGACAGGTCTGTCACAGTATTACACTGAGGTACAGTACTGTTGGGGACAGGTCTGTCACTAAACCACTGGGGTACAGTACTGATGGGGAAGGCATGTCACTGTATAACACTGGGGTACAGTACTGATGGGGAAGGCATGTCACTGTATAACACTGGGGTACAGTACTGGTGGGGACAGGTCTGTCACTGTATAACACTGGGGTACAGTACTGGTGGGGACAGGTCTGTCACTATATAACACTGGGGTACAGTACTGCTGGGGATAGGTCTGTCACTGTATAACACTGGGGTACAGTACTGGTGGGGACAGGTCTGTCACTGTATAACACTGGGGTACAGTACTGGTGGGGACAGGTCTGTCACTGTATAACACTGGGGTACAGTACTGGTGGGGACAGGTCTGTCACTGTATAACACTGGGCTACAGTACTGGTGGGGACAGGTCTGTCATTGTATAACACTGGGGTACAGTACTGGTGGGGACAGGTCTGTCACTATATTACACTCGGGTACAGTACTGGTGGGGACTGGTATGTTACTGTATAACACTGGGGTACAGTACTGGTGGGGACAGGTCTGTCACTATATAACACTGGGGTACAGTACTGGTGGGGACAGGTCTGTCACTGTATAACACTGGGGTACAGTACTGGTGGGGACAGGTCTGTCACTGTATAACACTGGGGTACAGTACTGGTGGGGACAGGTCTGTCACTGTATAACACTGGGGTACAGTACTGGTGGGGACATGTCTGTCACTGTATAACACTGGGGTACAGTACTGGTGGGGACAGGTCTGTCACTGTATAACACTTGCGATACAGTACTGGTGGGGACAGGTCTGTCACTGTATAACACTGGGGTACAGTACTGGTGGGGACAGGTCTGTCACTGTATAACACTGGGGTACAGTACTGGTGGGGACGGGTCTGTCACTGTATAACACTGGGGTACAGTACTGGTGGGGACAGGTCTGTCACTATATAACACTGGGGTACAGTACTGGTGGGGACAGGTCTGTCACTATATAACACTGGAGTACAGTACTGATGGGGACAGGTCTGTCACTGTATAACATTGGGGTACAGTACTGGTGGGGACAGGTCTGTCACTGTATAACACTGGGGTACAGTACTGGTGGGGACAGGTCTGTCATTGTATAACACTGGGGTACAGTACTGGTGGGGACAGGTCTGTCACTATATAACACTGGGGTACAGTACTGGTGGGGGCGGGTCTGTCACTGTAAACACTGGCGTATAGTACTGATGGGGACAGGTCTGTCACTATATAACAATGGAGTACAGTACTGATGGGAACAGGTCTGTCACTGTATAACATTGGGGTACAGTACTGATGGGGACAGGTCTGTCACTATATAACACTGGAGTACAGTACTGGTGGGGACAGGTCTGTCACTGTATAACACTGGGGTACAGTACTGGTGGGGACAGGTCTGTCACTGTATAACACTGGGGTACAGTACTGGTGGGACAGGTCTGTCACTGTATAACAATGGGGTACAGTACTGGTGAGGACAAGTCTGTCACTGTATAACACTGGGGTACAGTACTGGTGGGGAGAGGTCTGTTACTGTATAACACTGGGGTACAGTACTGGTGAGGACAGGCCTGTCACTGTATAACACTGGGGTACAGTACTGGTGGGGACAGGTCTGTCACTGTATAACACTGGGGTACAGTACTGGTGGGGACAGGTCTGTCACTGTATAACACTGGGGTACAGTACTGGTGGGGACAGGTCTGTCACTGTATAACACTGGGGTACAGTACTGGTGGGGACAGGTCTGTCACTGTATAACACTGGGGTACAGTACTGGTGGGGACAGGTCTGTCACTGTATAACACTGGGGTACAGTACTGGTGGGGACAGGTCTGTCACTGTATAACACTGGGGTACAGTACTGGTGGGGACAGGTCTGTCACTATATAACACTGGGGTATAGTACTGGTGGGGACAGGTCTGTCACTGTATAACACTGGGGTACAGTACTGGTGGGGACAGGTCTGTCACTGTATAACACTGGGGTACAGTACTGGTGGGGACAGGTCTGTCACTATATAACACTGGGGTATAGTACTGGTGGGGACAGGTCTGTCACTGTATAACACTGGGGTACAGTACTGGTGGGGACAGGTCTGTCACTGTATAACACTGGGGTACAGTACTGGTGGGGACAGGTCTGTCACTATATAACACTGGGGAACAGTACTGGTGGGGATGGGTCTGTCTCTGTATAACACTGGGGTACAGTACTGGTGGGGATGGGTCTGTCACTGTATATCACTGGGGTACAGTACTGGTGGGGACAGGTCTGTCACTGTATAACACTGGGGTACAGTACTGGTGGGGACGGGTCTGTCACTGTATAACACTGGGGTACTGTTCTCGTGGGGACGGGTCTGTCACTGTATAACACTGGGGTACAGTACTGGTGGGGACGGGTCTTCTCACTGTATAACACTGGGGTACAGTACTGATGGGGACAAGTCTGTCACTGTATAACACTGGGGTACAGTACTGGTGGGGACAGGTCTGTCACTGTATAACACTGGGGTACAGTACTGGTGGGGACAGGTCTGTCACTATATAACACTGGGGTACAATACAGATGATGATGGGTCTGTCACTGTATAACACTGGGGTACAGTACTGGTGGGGACAGGTCTGTCACTGTATAACACTGGGGTACAGTACTGGTGGGGACAGGTCTGTCACTGTATAACACTGGGGTACAGTACTGGTGGGGACAGGTCTGTCACTGTATAACACTGGGGTACAGTACTGGTGGGGACAGGTCTGTCATTGTATAACACTGGGGTACAGTACTGGTGGGGACAGGTCTGTCACTATATAACACTGGGGTACCGTACTGGTGGGGACGGGTCTGTCACTGTATAACACTGGGGTACAGTACTGGTGGGGACAGGTCTGTCACTATATAACACTGGGGTACAGTACTGGTGGGGACAGGTCTGTCACTGTATAACACTGGGGTACAGTACTGGTGGGGACAGGTCTGTCACTGTATAACACTGAGGTACAGTACTGGTGGGGACAGGTCTGTCACTGTATAACACTGGGGTACAGTACTGGTGGGGACATGTCTGTCACTGTATAACACTGGGGTACAGTACTGGTGGGGACAGGTCTGTCACTATATAACACTAGGGTACAGTACTGGTGGGGACAGGTCTGTCACTGTATAACACTGGGGTACAGTACTGGTGGGGACAGGTCTGTCACTATATAACACTGGGGTGCAGTACTGGTGGGGACGGGTCTGTCACTGTATAACACTGGGGTACAGTACTGGTGGGGACAGGTCTGTCACTATATAACACTGGGGTACAGTACTGGTGGGGACAGGTCTGTCACTATATAACACTGGAGTACAGTACTGATGGGGACAGGTCTGTCACTGTATAACATTGGGGTACAGTACTGGTGGGGACAGGTCTGTCACTGTATAACACTGGGGTACAGTACTGGTGGGGACAGGTCTGTCATTGTATAACACTGGGGTACAGTACTGGTGGGGACAGGTCTGTCACTATATAACACTGGGGTACAGTACTGGTGGGGACGGGTCTGTCACTGTAAACACTGGCGTATAGTACTGATGGGGACAGGTCTGTCACTATATAACAATGGAGTACAGTACTGATGGGAACAGGTCTGTCACTGTATAACATTGGGGTACAGTACTGATGGGGACAGGTCTGTCACTATATAACACTGGAGTACAGTACTGGTGGGGACAGGTCTGTCACTGTATAACACTGGGGTACAGTACTGGTGGGGACAGGTCTGTCACTGTATAACACTGGGGTACAGTACTGGTGGGGACAGGTCTGTCACTGTATAACACTGGGGTACAGTACTGGTGGGGACAGGTCTGTCACTGTATAACACTGGGGTACAGTACTGGTGGGGACAGGTCTGTCACTGTATAACACTGGGGTACAGTACTGGTGGGGACAGGTCTGTCACTGTATAACACTGGGGTACAGTACTGGTGGGGACGGGTCTGTCACTGTATAACACTGGGGTATAGTACTGGTGGGGACAGGTCTGTCACTGTATAACACTGGGGTACAGTACTGGTGGGGACGGGTCTGTCACTGTATAACACTGGGGTACAGTACTGATGGGGACAGGTCTGTCACTGTATAACACTGGGGTACAGTACTGATGGGGACAGGTCTGTCAGTGTATAACTCTGGGGTACAGTACTGGTGGGGACAGGTCTGTCACTGTATAACACTGGGGTACAGTACTGGTGGGGACGGGTCTGTCACTGTATAACACTGTGTACTGTACAGGTGGGGACAGGTCTGTCACTGTATAACACTGGGGTACAGTACTGGTGGGGACAGGTCTGTCACTGTATAACACTGGGGTACAGTACTGGTGGGGACAGGTCTGTCACTGTATAACACTGGGGTACAGTACTGGTGGGGACAGGTCTGTCACTGTATAACACTGGGGTACAGTACTGGTGGGGACAGGTCTGTCACTGTATAACACTGGGGTACAGTACTGGTGGGGACAGGTCCGTCACTGTATAACACTGGGGTACAGTACTGGTGGGGACAGGTCTGTCACTATATAACACTGGGGTATAGTACTGGTGGGGACAGGTCTGTCACTGTATAACACTGGGGTACAGTACTGGTGGGGACAGGTCTGTCACTGTATAACACTGGGGTACAGTACTGGTGGGGACAGGTCTGTCACTATATAACACTGGGTTATAGTACTGGTGGGGACAGGTCTGTCACTGTATAACACTGGGGTACAGTACTGGTGGGGACAGGTCTGTCACTGTATAACACTGGGGTACAGTACTGGTGGGGACAGGTCTGTCACTATATAACACTGGGGAACAGTACTGGTGGGGATGGGTCTGTCTCTGTATAACACTGGGGTACAGTACTGGTGGGGATGGGTCTGTCACTGTATATCACTGGGGTACAGTACTGGTGGGGACAGGTCTGTCACTGTATAACACTGGGGTACAGTACTGGTGGGGACGGGTCTGTCACTGTATAACACTGGGGTATAGTACTGGTGGGGACGGGTCTGTCACTGTATAACACTGGGGTACAGTACTGGTGGGGACGGGTCTGTCACTGTATAACACTGGGGTACAGTACTGATGGGGACAGGTCTGTCACTGTATAACACTGGGGTACAGTACTGGTGGGGACAGGTCTGTCACTGTATAACACTGGGGTACAGTACTTGTGGGGACAGGTCTGTCACTATATAACACTGGGGTACAATACAGATGATGATGGGTCTGTCACTGTATAACACTGGGGTACAGTACTGGTGGGGACAGGTCTGTCACTGTATAACACTGGGGTACAGTACTGGTGGGGACAGGTCTGTCACTGTATAACACTGGGGTACAGTACTGGTGGGGACAGGTCTGTCACTGTATAACACTGGGGTACAGTACTGGTGGGGACAGGTCTGTCATTGTATAACACTGGGGTACAGTACTGGTGGGGACAGGTCTGTCACTATATAACACTGGGGTACCGTACTGGTGGGGACGGGTCTGTCACTGTATAACACTGGGGTACAGTACTGGTGGGGACAGGTCTGTCACTATATAACACTGGGGTACAGTACTGGTGGGGACAGGTCTGTCACTGTATAACACTGGGGTACAGTACTGGTGGGGACAGGTCTGTCACTGTATAACACTGAGGTACAGTACTGGTGGGGACAGGTCTGTCACTGTATAACACTGGGGTACAGTACTGGTGGGGACATGTCTGTCACTGTATAACACTGGGGTACAGTACTGGTGGGGACAGGTCTGTCACTATATAACACTAGGGTACAGTACTGGTGGGGACAGGTCTGTCACTGTATAACACTGGGGTACAGTACTGGTGGGGACAGGTCTGTCACTATATAACACTGGGGTGCAGTACTGGTGGGGACGGGTCTGTCACTGTATAACACTGGGGTACAGTACTGGTGGGGACAGGTCTGTCACTATATAACACTGGGGTACAGTACTGGTGGGGACAGGTCTGTCACTATATAACACTGGAGTACAGTACTGATGGGGACAGGTCTGTCACTGTATAACATTGGGGTACAGTACTGGTGGGGACAGGTCTGTCACTGTATAACACTGGGGTACAGTACTGGTGGGGACAGGTCTGTCATTGTATAACACTGGGGTACAGTACTGGTGGGGACAGGTCTGTCACTATATAACACTGGGGTACAGTACTGGTGGGGACGGGTCTGTCACTGTAAACACTGGCGTATAGTACTGATGGGGACAGGTCTGTCACTATATAACAATGGAGTACAGTACTGATGGGAACAGGTCTGTCACTGTATAACATTGGGGTACAGTACTGATGGGGACAGGTCTGTCACTATATAACACTGGAGTACAGTACTGGTGGGGACAGGTCTGTCACTGTATAACACTGGGGTACAGTACTGGTGGGGACAGGTCTGTCACTGTATAACACTGGGGTACAGTACTGGTGGGACAGGTCTGTCACTGTATAACAATGGGGTACAGTACTGGTGAGGACAAGTCTGTCACTGTATAACACTGGGGTACAGTACTGGTGGGGAGAGGTCTGTTACTGTATAACACTGGGGTACAGTACTGGTGAGGACAGGCCTGTCACTGTATAACACTGGGGTACAGTACTGGTGGGGACAGGTCTGTCACTGTATAACACTGGGGTACAGTACTGGTGGGGACAGGTCTGTCACTGTATAACACTGAGGTACAGTACTGGTGGGGACAGGTCTGTCACTGTATAACACTGGGGTACAGTACTGGTGGGACAGGTCTGTCACTGTATAACACTGGGGTACAGTACTGGTGGGGACAGGTCTGTCACTGTATAACACTGGGGTACAGTACTGGTGGGGACAGGTCTGTCACTGTATAACACTGGGGTACAGTACTGGTGGGGACAGGTCTGTCAGTGTATAACACTGGGGTACAGCACTGGTGGGGACAGGTCTGTCATTGTATAACACTGGGGTACAGTACTGGTGGGGACAGGTCTGTCACTGTATAACACTGGGGTATAGTACTGATGGGGACAGATCTGTCACTATAGAACACTGGAGTACAGTACTGATGGGGACAGGTCTGTCACTGTATAACACTGGTGTACATTACTGGTGGGGACAGGTCTGTCACTGTATAACACTGGGGTATAGTACTGATGGGGACAGGTCTGTCACTGTATAACACTGGAGTACAGTACTGGTGGGGACAGGTCTGTCACTATATAACACTGGGGTACAGTACTGGTGGGGACAGGTCTGTCACTGTATAACACTGAGGTACAGTACTGGTGGGGACAGGTCTGTCACTGTATAACACTGGGGTACAGTACTGGTGGGGACAGGTCTGTCATTGTATAACACTGGGGTACAGTACTGGTGGGGACAGGTCTGTCACTGTATAACACTGGGGTATAGTACTGATGGGGACAGGTCTGTCACTATAGAACACTGGAGTACAGTACTGATGGGGACAGGTCTGTCACTGTATAACACGAGTACAGTACTGGTGGGGACAGGTCTGTCACTATATAACACTGGAGTACAGTACTGGTGGGGACAGGTCTGTCACTGTATAACACTGGGGTATAGTACTGATGGGGACAGGTCTGTCACTATATAACACTGGAGTACAGTACTGATGGGGACAGGTCTGTCACTGTATAACACTGGAGTACAGTACTGGTGGGGACAGCTCTGTCACTATATAACACTGGAGTACAGAACTGGTGGGGACAGGTCTGTCACTGTATAACACTGGGGTACAGTACTGGTGGGGACAGGTCTGTCACTATATAACACTGGAGTACAGTACTGATGGGGACAGGTCTGTCACTATATAACACTGGAGTACAGTACTGATGGGGACAGGTCTGTCACTATATAACACTGGAGTACAGTACTGGTGGGGACAGGTCTGTCACTGTATAACACTGGGGTACAGTACTGGTGGGGACAGGTCTGTCACTGTATAACACTGGGGTACAGTACTGGTGGGGACAGGTCTGTCACTATATAACAATGGGGTACAGTACTGGTGGGGACAGGTCTGTCACTGTATAACACTGGGGTACAGTACTGGTGGGGACAGGTCTGTCACTATATAACAATGGGGTACAGTACTGGTGGGGACAGGTCTGTCACTATATAACAATGGGGTACAGTACTGGTGGGGACAGGTCTGTCACTGTATAACACTGGGGTACAGTACTGGTGGGGACAGGTCTGTCACTGTATAACACTGGGGTACAGTACTGGTGGGGACAGGTCTGTCACTGTATAACACTGGGGTACAGTACTGGTGGGGACAGGTCTGTCACTGTATAACACTGGGGTACAGTACTGGTGGGGACAGGTCTGTCACTGTATAACACTGGGGTACAGTACTGGTGGGGACAGGTCTGTCACTGTATAACACTTGGGTACAGTACTGGTGGGGACAGGTCTGTCACTATATAACAATGGGGTACAGTACTGGTGGGGACAGGTCTGTCACTGTATAACAATGGGGTACAGTACTGGTGGGTCCGGTCTATTAAAGAGACCAATTAACTGTGACCAAGTAACACCAATGCATTAGAACTTATAATGTATAACAGGTCTAGTCTTATCAGTGTAGTGTATCAGTTTAGTGTATCAGCTCCAGTGGAGCTGCTGAACGGACAATTCAATCCAATAGTGTGACGAACAAGTTTCACAAACAAGGCCTCTACCTCCATCTTGTGTGCAGCACGGGAAGAGCAGATTTTTATAACAGCAAATCCAAAATCCTGTGGCCACAGTGATGTATGTTGGTACCAACTGGAATCAAGGATGTTTGGAGGCCATTCAGCCCATTCTTTGCTAGAGAAATCCAAAATTAACTACCCTCCCCCCCCCACCCCCACCCAAAATCCAGTGCTCTCTCTGTCCATCCACATGTTCTTGGAATGTTACAGCACAGAATGAGGCCATTCAGCCTGCTCTTTATGGTGCTATCTAATTAGTGCCACTCCCCCTGGTCTTGTCCCCAAACCCTGGGATTTTGTTCAATTAATGGTACAATTCCCCTTTTCGAAATGTTTCTTCCACCAACCTCCATTTTGCAACATTTGATTGAGTGCACGCAATCCTGTTTTCTCCTGCAATAGTATCACTGCCTCAGAATTCTCCATTCCCCATAGTTATTCCCATCTTGCGCCTTATTTGCCGGACCTCCTACTGCCCTGTCTTCAGCCACTTTGGAGATTGGAGAATCCAAACCATCTCCCAACGCTAACCGCTGGGGTTATTACCGTTCAGCCGCTCTCCAGTCTCAGCAACACCAATCACCGTAATGTTATACTCCCAGTCAATTAATATTCTCTCTATCCCCGGTGTTACACTTCCTCTTACATTTTAGGCTGAACCTTTCTAATCAACCTTGTGTGCCTTCTGAACATTCGCACACAAAGCATTCCCACTACTGAGGGAGTGCTGCACTGTCAGCGGTGCCGCCTTTCAGATTGAAACATTCCTCACAGGTGGATAGGAAAGATCCCGTGATACTCTTTCAAAGAAGAGCGGGGTGGGGGTTGGGGGGGGTTGTTGCGGGTTGGGGGGGCGGGGGGGGTGGGTTCACCCCAGTGTCCCAGACGATATTTAGTCCCCCAGTGAGCATCATTAGAAACAGATCATCTGGCAATTATCACATTGCTCTTTGTGGGATCTTACTGTACACACATAGGCTGCCCACGTTTCCTACGTTATAACAGTGTCTACATTACAAAAGCCAATTGATTGACTGTAAACTCTTTGGAGATGTCCCGAGGTGGTGAAGGGTGCTATGGCAATGCAATTTATTTCTCCCTCACTCCCGCTTCTGTGGCCCCCAACACTCCACCAGACACACACCGCCCACCGACCCCCGCCCCCCAAAACCAACAAAGGATTAATTAGGTACCAAAAGCTTAGGTTTTTACCCTGAGGACAGTGGGGAGAATGAGGTGGAGATCAGCTATCAGGCAACAAGCGGCTCCTGGCTGAGTTTGGCATGCTTCTCTGTGCCCTGTAGTATTTGGGGGGTGGGACAATCCATAGACCAGGACCAATACTGCCTTCTCATTGGGCCAAGATGCTCATGTCACAGGGGTTAAAGGACAATGCCGTTGGGACACGATGATGAACATCCCCATGTGGGTCAGTACACCCTGTATCTGGAGCAGATTGAGCCTTTGGAAACGCGCTCCGAAAAGTGGGTCAGCTCTCCCAGCTGATTTCAGCACGATGTCTTTCATTCTCTCCAAGGTTTTGTTCTTTAAATTGCTTCGAATCTTACAGCTCGTCCAGCCCAACTGGCCCATGTCCGTGTTTATGCTCCATGTTCATCTCAAACAGACCTTGCACAAGCGAGTTCCACATTCTCCCCACTCACTGGGTTCTCCTGAATTCCCTCTTGGGTTTGTGAGTGACTGTCTTATATTTAATGCGAGAGACTTGTGAAGATTGAAGCTGTTCTCTTTGCCCCCCCCGCCCCAACCACAAACTCAGTTCTCTGGCCACTAGCTCTCGCTAGCAACTGCCCAGGGCTGTACCAGACTGTTTGCAACCTTGGTGCTGTATTTGACCTTAAGAAGAGTCACCAACTATATATATCTGTGCCATCACTAAAATCCCCTATTTCCACCTCCATAACATCACCCAACTCCGCCCCTGCCTCAACATGTCTTCATCTTGTTCTATCATCCATGCCTCCACATTAAAACAGTGACCAACTTCAAGATTACTTCATTGGCTGGAAAGCGCTTTGAGACAGCTGGCCGTCATGCAGATCTTTCTCCATTACCTCTGGACTTGAATATTCCAGCACATTTCGGATCAGCTTCCCACGTTCTATCTTCCATTGACCTGAGAGGTCATCCAAAACTCTGCTGCCCATGACCCAACTCACGCCAAGTACCATTGTGCTCATTGGTCTATACTGACAATACCTTCATTTTAAAATTCCAATTTTGGTGTTCAAATCTCAGGGTTTCGCCCTGCCCCATCTCTGTAACCTCCTCCAAGTCTACAACTCTCAGATTTCTGAGCTCCTGCAATCCTGGTCTCTTGAGCATCCCCAGTTTTAAATCACTCCACCATTGGCGGCCATGCCTTCAGCTGCCTGGAGCACTGAGCACTAAACCCCTCTGCCTCACTCTCTCCTCTAAGAGAGTCCTTAAAACCTATCTCTACAACCAAGCTTTTGGCCATCGGTCCTAATATCTCCTTAACTGGCTCAGTGTCAAATCCTGTTCGATTACACCCCTGCGAAGCACCTGGTGCCATTTTGTTACGATAAAAGTTGCTATATAAATGCATATTTTTGTTGTTGAGAGAGTAGGGGGTCATAGTCTCAGGATAAGGGGTTGATCATTTTGGACTGAGATGAGGAGAAATTTCTTTACTCAGAGGGTTGTGAATCTTTGAGATTCCCTACCCCAGAGGGTTGTGGATGCTCCATTGTTGAGTGGATTCAGGATGGGATCAATAGATTTACAGACTCTCCATTGAGTAGCAAAGTGGAGCTGAGGTAGAAGATCGGCTGAAGGTGGCTGGAGGGCTGGTACCTGCTCTTGTTTCTTACGTTCTTACTCACGGGCCCCGGTTAACACCCACCACAAAAAAGGCACCAAATACAAATCAGGAGAAGCGTGTCTTCTGCAGTTGATCTCATCTCATCGTTCCCACTCGCCTCAGGTTCCACACAAAGCAATAAGCTTGGTGCCTTCTACTTGTGGGAGGCCCCTAGTAGCCCAGAAACGATTGTGGTCAATGCTGCTCCTCTGTAATCACTCTCAGGATGTGGGCATCACTGGCAGGGCCAGCATTTATTGCCCTCCCCTAGTCACTAGTGAGGTGGCAGTGGTGAACTGTCCTTATGGAGACAGATGGGTAGCATTACTAGGCCATCTCAGAGGGTAGTTAAGAGCAGATCCACGTCAATGTGATTGAGAACCACATGTAGGCCAGAGCCACTTAAGGATGACAGATTCCCCTCCCTAAGGAAAAGGACATTAGAGAACCAGATGGGTTTTTAATGATAATCCAAGCTGTTTCATGCTCACCATTACTGATAATAGTTTTTAATTCCAGATTTATTTAATTAACTGAGTTTAATCATTCCAGGCCTCTGGATTACCAGTCCAGTGACATAACCATTTGGGTTAACCTTAACATATCCCATGCAACATACCTGATCGCCAATCTGGTGTGAAGGGATTAGTTACGGATTTAATCCATCCCCGTCAAACAGTAGATTGAGATTGCTTGTGATAGCTCATTAGTCCAGTACTGTAACCATGAGGCTAAGCAATTAAATTAATTAACAATGGCCCTGTGTGAGTTGGCAGCAAAATATTAACTGTAAAAAACCCTGAGAGGTTCTGGTCGAAGCCTGTTGCTGGAAAGGGACCCCACACATAAGGGCAGTCCCACACTACGTGGTTGGGAACCACCAGGAGATTTTTTTCTTAAATGCAGCAAATTTTTTTGAACTGGGATTTTTTTTCTCCCCTTTATGCTATCATGTGGGTGTCGCTGGCAAGGCCAGCATTTGTTGCCCATTCTTAATTGCCCCTTGAACTGAGTGGCTTGCCAGGCCATTTTTCAGGGGGCAGTTAAGAGTCAACCACATTACTGTGGGTCTGGAGTCGCATGTAGGCCAGACCGGGTAAGGACATTAGTGAAGCCGATGGCTTCTTACGACAATCAATGATAGTTTCGTGGTCACCATTACTGAGGCTGGCTTTCAATTCCAGATCTTTTCATTCGTTCAATTTAAATTCCACCAGCTGCCGTGGTGGGATTGAACTTATGTCCCCAGAGCATTAGCCTGGAGTTCTCTCCAGTGTCAATACTTATCCCTCAAATGGCAGCTAAGAAACAGACTGGTCATTTATCTCACTGCTGTTCGTGGAATCTTGCTGTGCTCAAATTGGCTGCCGAGGTTCCAACTATTCAAGCCGTGCTGCAGGGCGGATAAGGTTCTCTGGGTTGTGCCTAGCCAGCGAGAGCGGGGCATCAGCTGACGTCACATGCTCATCTCTGGGGCGGGGCTCGAACCCACGACCTTCTAGAGGAGCGGTCTTCCTGGTTCTGTCAAGGCCAGAGTCGCTCCACCCTGAGCAGCTGCAGCTTGGTGAACGCTATCCACCTTGTGGCACAGCCTCTCCTCCAATCGATTCAACACGATCCTTCCCTTTACTTTTACAGAAAGGCAAACAAAATTTTTTTTTAAAAAGCAAACTGAAACAGGAGGGACTCACCTGGTGCAGAAGCCTGCATGGCCAAGGCAACCAGCGAGCTTAACGTTGACTGTTACTCGGGTGTCACAGCACCGTTCCCAGTTATTAAAGGTTTCACAGGCTTAACAACATCCCTGTGTCAAACTCTCTTTGTATTCTGGGTTGTGTAGAGAGTGGAGAGAGCGAGCGGTGCTGTGAATCTGCATCGCCACAATACCAGTGACACAGGTGACGCAACATTACATCTCAAGTCCGATATGCTTGGCTACCTTCTGTTTGTGTCAATCCACAATTAAAATTCTCAGCCTCTGACGCACCTGTGCCACAGGCAGTGAAACCAGTGGGGCCGATCTCACAGCGTACGGATCAACCAACCGTCTAACTGAGTGGAGGGGAACAGGTTCAAGGGGTTGAATGGCCATCTCCTCCTCCTAACATTCTCCTGTCTGGAGCCTGCCTGGGATGGCAGCACAGCTCAGGAGAGGAATTGTCTAAAAGGTTGCGCCCTTTAAACAGACCAGCCGGAGATGGAACTGGGAGCGCTCAGTACTTAGGAATAGAAGGGGGCCATTCAGCCCCTCAAGGCTGTTCCATTATTCAATTCGATCCTGGCTAAGCTGCATCTTAACTCCACCTAATCGCCTTCATAGAACCTTACGACACGGGGAGCAGTTGGCGTTCAATTGTTCTGTGTTTGATTATGACAGTCTGGTACCTGATCTATGCCCACCGTGCTTGATTGGTTAAGCCTAGGTGTGGAGTCAGAGCAAAGTAAACGGACACCACAGCAGTTACTAAAGTTGAGCTGTGAGCATGTGCAGACATTTTGTGATTGCAGAGATATTTTAAAACGTTTGTAAATAAGTTTGCTGCACACTTAGACCTTGTGTCATATCTGCATTGCTCAGAGATATGCAACAAATACAACAGGAGCCATTCAGCCCATCATATCTGAAATATATATCTAATTTTGTCCTATACCCTAACTTTCTCCTGATAGCCCTGCAAATTAGTCCTCTTTAAACACACGTCTGATTGCCTTTTGAATGTTCCTATGGACCCTGATTCCACCACCCTTTCAGATAATGCCTTCCAGACCCTAACAACACTCCATGTGAAAAAGATTTTCCTTATTTTCCCTCTAGTTTTTTTGCCAATTATTTTAAATCCCTGATCTTGGGTTTTTGATCCAATTTCTGGAGGAAACTGTTTCTCTCTTTTTGCTCTGTCAAGTCCCCTCATAACATTTAATATTTCTATTAGTTCTCCCCTTGAGTGTAGATATTGTTGTAGCAATGAAACAGGGTCGCCAATTTTCGCACAGCATGACCCCACAAACAGCAATCTGTTTTAGATTTTTTTTTTAAACAATCAATGCTATTTGAGGGATAAAGACACCAGGGAGAATTCCCTACGCTTCTCTGACTAGTTGCTGTGGGATCTTTTATGTCTACCTGAGAGGATAGACCATTGTTTGGGCTTCGCTAGACTCCATGTATAGCAGTTCAATTGCATTAACGCTAAATGACAGGGTTTCTCATATATGTGTGAAACACTTTGGGATGTCCTTACAATTCAGCTTCTAGTAGCTTCTGTAGTGTCTGTTTAATTTGCTCTGACTCCACAATAAAGGCACCATGTGAATGCAAGTTCTCCCTTCTGTGTGCTGGCATGTGTCCAGTGTCCTGGCATGTGTCCAGTGTCCTGGCATGTGTCCAGTGTCCTGGCATGTGTCCAGGAGGACAGGGAGCTAGTGGACTGACACGAGGATAGGCTAGAGGGAACGGTGATCTGAGTGTGCAATCATTAGGGGAGTGAAGGGCAAGGATGGACATATGGAGGTCAAAATGGAGAGTGTTGGAACAGACTGCACTTTTGGAAGGGAGAGAGAAAAGGCAGAATAATAAAACACAGCCAGGCAGAAAGTAACCCAATTTCTGTAAATAGTGGCAGAGGGAAGCAAATACAGTACTAGGTTATTCTGAAGTTTCATGTGTTTTTTTTTAAAGTGAGACAGACCCACGTAAAGATAATGATGCAGATGGGTGTCCATCAGCATCTGCTGTTTTTTAAAATTTAATCTTTCATGGGATGTGGGTGTCACTGGCAAGGCCAGTATTTGTTGCCCATCCCTAATTACTCACAAACTAAATGGCTTGCTAGGCCATTTCAGGAAGGCAGTTAGTGTCACCCACATTGTTGTGGGTCTGGGGTCACATGGAGTCACCTGGTCAGACGCAGAATAAGAATGGCAGATTTCCTTCCCTAAATGACATTCGGGAAGCAGATGGGTTTTTATAACAACTGATGATAGTTTCAGGGTCACCATTCCTGAGGCTAGATTTCAATCCCAGATTTATGAATTGAATTGGAATTCTGCCAGCTGCAGGATTTGAACCCTTATTCCCACAGCCTGGACTTCTGAATCACTAGTCCAATCACTTTAACCGCCAGACCACCATCTCCCCCGTTAGAATTGTTAGTGCACATTTAGGTGATTAACAGCAACTTGCCCTGCAGAAAATGCAAGAGTGAGATGATAATGTTGCAGCGAAGCAGGAATCTGACAGAACAGGGCGGAACTGTCCGCGCAGCTCCTGAAAGCAGCAGATCGAAGGATGGAGAGAAACAGGGCAAGGACTGGCAAAGAAACGGCAATTGGGAGTGAGTGAATTCAATGTCAGATCAGTTACAGCAAGAGAAATAAAGGATCGAGACAGAGAGGGAGCGAGAGATAGAGCGAGAGATAGAGCGAGAGAGGGAGAGACAGAGAGAGGGGGTGAGAAAGAGAGAAGACAAATGTAAACTTCTGTTAAAAGGGTGTTAAATTTGCCATTTTTTAAAATCTCGAACAATTAAAACCAGGAGCAACAAAACTCCGCACTCGTCACTAAAACTTATCCCACTGTTAATAGTGTACTGAAGACTTGAAATGGACACGACGTAAGTTTCTGTGGTGAGTTTAGTTTGTATTTACCATGTAAATTCAGCAACTTCACTCCATTTGGTGTGACCATGGGGAGACAAGCAGCAAGGTATCACTTTCAGTAAAGTCGCTGCAACCCAACTCAGACTAAAACTTTCGGATTTCCATGTTTGGTCGTACGTCTAACTCACATCTGAAGCTGCTGCGCTATTTACACGTAATTATTTACACAGCGAGCCTAATTAACATTAACCCGTTACTCTTGACAGTAAAATACGGCCCATTAAAACCATCCTGCGATACTGCAAATTCTGTTCAAAGCTTGAACATGACTCCCCAATGATGCCTGTTAATGCTGTAGGATAGGACAATGCTGTCCTCCGCTGGCAGAATGTGGGCACTACAGCTTCTTCACAGCCTTCAATTCTGCTCAGTCTGTCTGAAATCTCATGTCTCTCTCTCCCAACACACAAACAGCCCAAGTTCTGTCCAAACATATGAACGGGAGGAGGCCATTCAGCCCCTCGAGCCTGCTTCTCCATTCCATCAACTCATGGCTTATCTGATTGTTAGCTCCATGTACTCAACTTACTTCCATATACCTTATGACCTTTGGCTAACAAAAATCCATCAATCTCAGTTTTGAAATTGACAATTGACGGGCAACCTCAGCAGCTTTCTTGGGGAGGGATTTCCAGACTTCCGCTCCCCTTTGTGTGATGAAGTGCTTCCTGACATCACCCCTGAACGGCCTGGCTCGAGTTTTAAGGTTCCGCCCCCTTGTTCTGGACTTCCCCCCACCACCCCCCCAACCACCAGAGGAAATAGTTTCTCTCTATCGACCCTACCAACTTCTTCAATTGCCTTAATTATCTCAATCAGATCACCCCTTAATCTTCCAGACTCGAGGGAATACAAACCTAGTCTGGACAACCTGTCCTCATTATCCTGGTCCCTTTTAGCCTCAGTATCATTTTGGTAACAACCCCCCAACCTATGTCAAGTTAAGA
Organism: Carcharodon carcharias; assembly: GCF_017639515.1. Classification (NCBI taxonomy): domain Eukaryota; kingdom Metazoa; phylum Chordata; class Chondrichthyes; order Lamniformes; family Lamnidae; genus Carcharodon; species Carcharodon carcharias. The sequence goes on along the minus strand of NC_054468.1, from coordinate 11,149,965 downwards.
ATTTTGGGATGGTGGTGGGTTTAAGAGCTTCACACAGCACCCCCTCCCCACCCCCCCCCCCCCCCCCCCCACCCTTAGCTCCATTGTTTAGTGCACCATCTGCCCCAGTGAGAGTTACAAAACCTCAGGAATGTCACACGAGGGTACAGCGGTGTAGCGAGTGGTTACATGGCTGGATTTGGCGGACTGGTTATCCAGGAAAGCGGAGCTCAAATCCCCACCACAGCAGTGTCAGGGTTTTCACAAAGACGGCATGAGGAAGACCTTTTTTCAACCAGTGAGCGGTTAGGAACTGGACTGCTCTGTCTGAAATTGAGATGGAAGCAGATTCAATACCCCAAGGAGAAAAAAACACTTTGCAGGGCTTCGAGGGAAAAGGGCTGGGACCAGCCCATTTGCTCTTCTGGAGAGCCAGTCATGGACAGGATGGGCCGAATGACCTGCATTCATATAGCGCCTTTCACAGCCCCAAAATTCCTCAAAGCGCTTTACAGCCAATGAAATAATTTTGAGATGTACTCGCTGTGTCATGTAGGAAATATAGCAGCCAGTTTATATGCAGCAAGCTGCCACATACAGATAATCTGCTTTGGTGATGTTGGGTTAGAGTTAAAAATATGGGCGAGGACACTGGGGAGAACATCGAAACAGTGACTGTGGGATCTTTTACGACTACCCGAGAGGGAAGGTGGAGTCTCAATTTAACTTCCCAGCTGAAAGACAACACCTGACACTGCAGCACTCGCTCTGCACTGCACTGGGAGGGTCTGCCTGGGTTTTATGCTCAAGTCCCTGGAACATTCCGACTCAGAAGACAGAGTGTCACGCATTGAGCCCATAGCTTGAAAACAGAGAAAGAAAGAGAGAAAGAAAAAGAGACAAGAGAGAGAAAGAGAATGAGACAGAAGCTGAAAAGAAAGAGACAGAGAGAAGCAGGAAAGAAAAGGAAACAAAGAGAAAGAGAGAAACAGAAAAGAGGGGAGAGGGAAAATGTGAATAAGAGAGAAAGTCAGAAAGAAAGGCAATCCCATGTGGCTGCGGTGGAAGGGATAGAACATACTTCTCATTGTCTCTGTTCTGCCTGTTCACGTTCAGGGTGTCCCAGATCCCTCATCACCAATGGGTTACTCTTTGAAGTTACAGTCATTGATAACAAACACTCACTGCTTCAGACAGAAGGAGGTGGGGATAAAACCCAGGGACATGGACAACATTCTAGGCCCAAGGCAGCAGGGAAGCATCATTAGGTGACAGGTGTTGCCTTCTTGCAGCCAATTAGAGTAAAGTTGTTTAAACTTTTAACTTGGCAAACAATAAGCCGAGTCTCTGAAACCAGTCTTTATAATTTAACACTTTCAGTACTGTTAATATTCTGGTAAATTCCCACTGCAGCCCTTCCAGCATTATCCTTCCTCAGGTATGAGACGCTCGGAACAAACACAGCTACCTGCAGATGGGGTCTCACCAAGGCGCTGCACAAATGAACCATAACTTCCTTCCTTTTGTGTTGCAGGTACAGCAGGTAATGAGGAAAGCTAATAGAATGTTATCACTTACTGTGAGGGGAATTGAGTACAAAAGGAAGGAGGTCAAGCTTCAGTTGTGCAGGGCACTGGTGAGACCACGTTTGGAGTACTGTGTACAGTATTGGTCACCTTATTTAAGGAAGGATGTAATTGCTTTAGAAGCTATTCAGAGAAGGTTTACCGGATAAATACCAGGAATGGGTGGGTTGTCTTATGAGGAAAGGTTGGACAGGTTAGGCTTGTATCCACTGGAGTTTAGAAGAGTAAGAGGCGACTTGATTGAAAACTTTAAGATCCTGAGGGGTCTTGACAGGGTGGATGTGGAGAGGGCATTAGATGATTATTTGAATATGATTATTTGAATAGAAACAAGATGCAAAGGTACGGGGAAAAGGCAAGGCAATGGCACCAGGTCATAATGATCATTTGGAGAGCCAGTGCAGACATCATGGGCCGAATGGCCTCCTTCTGTGCTGTTAAGATTCTGTGGATGTGGAGAGGATGTTTTCTCTTCTGGGAGAATCTAAAACTAGGGGTCACTGTTTAAAGATAAGGGGTCGCTCATTTAAGACAGAGATGAGGAGAAATTTTCTCTCTGAGAGTCGTGAGCCTTTAGAACTCTCTTCCTCAAAGGGCAGTGGAAGCAGAGACTTTGACTATTTTTTTTAAGGCAGGGCTAGATAGATTCTTGATAACAAGTGGGTGAAAGGTTATCGGGGGTAGGCAGTAATGTGGGGTTGAGGTTACATTCAGATCAGCCATGATCTTATTGAATGGTGAAGCAGGCTCGAGGAGCTGAGTGGCCTACTCCTGCTCCTAATTCATATGTTCGTATTCCAACCTCTTGAGAAAAGCCAAAATTCCATCGACATTCTCGATTAAGGGAAAAGGGGAAATTTAATTGAAGTGTAAAAAACCAAGGGGCCTATACAGGGTGCATAGGGAGCTCAGTCAGTATTTCCAGTATTCCAAAAGCTAGAAGGCAAGATTAGATTGGGTAACTCTTTCATGGCCAACATAGACAGGATGGGCCAAATGGCCTCCTTCTGAAAATCTTGTTGAGTTTCTGATCTCTGAATGTGTCGACTAGCTTTGACTCAATGGGTAGCACTCTCACACAATGCCACAGCTTAAAACCTCACTCCAGAGACCTGAGCCTATCACCAAGTTAACTCTCCAATGCAGTAATGAGGGAGTGCTGCACTGTTGAAAGTGTCCTCTTTTGGATGAGATGTTAAACCGTGGTCCTGTCCACCCTATCAGATGAAGGTAAAAGGTCCCATGGAACTATTTGTGGAAGTTTGTTGAACGCAAATTGTCTACCATATTTCCCTACACAACGGTGACTACATATCAAAGAAAGTACTTCATTGGCTATAAAGTGCATTGGAGGCATTTCCAGGTGGTGAAAGGTGCTATAGAAATGCAAGTCTTTCTTTGGACTTCCAACCCTTGACAACTCCAGAATGCAACAATAGGGAAACCATTAACTTGTTTTGCCCGTGCCTAACCAATCAGCTCACGTCTCTCTCTGCCATGCCTCATTAATGTATGTTAACTGTATTAAAGGTTAATGATATACAGGTGGAGGACACTGATTGATTTAGTAGCTTGAGCACATATAGAGAGAGACTGACATTCTCGTAAGCCTGCTCCTGGGCCTGGCCAAGGGGTGGCCATTAATAGGTCAGGGTGGTCGAGGGGTTTGCCCAGCCTAACTATCTGCCTCTCCCCGCACCCCCCCCCCCCCCCCCCACCCCCGGCTATGTGCGCGGCCAGGTGGCCCTGGGGGGGTGGGGGGGCATGCAATATCCACCAGTCCAGTAGAGGCCTTGCGTGATTGGTGGGCACCATGGGGACTGGGGTGCATCATCACCCCTATAAATGACACTTTGATTTAATTTTGTAAGTTCCCTTTCGCATTTTTGTTTTAGTTACCGTGCCCCACCAGGGGTTGTCTAATTTACCGATTTTTAGTTTAATTTACTGGTTTTGTTTTACAAAAGAGTCTATAAGGAGAGACTTCTGGAACATTAGGTGTTGGTTAGGGAGGAGGTAGACATTTGTATGCTGCATTCTGTAAATAAATCTGATATTAAGTAAAGGATTGGCATGTGGTTTCCTGCTTCACCAACCAGCTTCAGGATGAATTAACACGGTAACTGAGGACATTGTCTGAACGTGACAATTGGAAACTAAGATTTTTCCACCACCCCCCCAACAACAGAAGGTTTAATTTCAGTTACTTTAGTGAAAAATGGGTGAAGGCAGATATAAAGTGTCAGATTATGATTACCTACTACTGTTCTATGAATCCAAACCTTACAACCAATGGAAAAATAGAGCTGATACGTGGACATGAGTTACATCCTCACCAAAAAGGAAACAAGCTATGGACTTGGTGTGACAAAAGTAAGATCAGAAGCAAGGGATTTTGTGAGCTGGATGCCCAAGGGTTAGATATCGGTGAAGGTTTGGATATTGTATGAAGTTTCATCCATAAGATTTACCAGAAAGTTTATCTATTAAATGCCTACGACACATGGTTAGACTTTGATAGATTTCGAAAGCGGGATGGTCATTTCACAGAGGAATGTATCATGGACTTGAACAGACTCTATAAAAGATGACAGAAATGCAATTTTGGAATTCCTCGTTCTATGATTGCAGTTAGGTTACTGGATTGTACTAAGTGTCGCATGTGGACAGACTCCCGGTCTTAACTGGCATTAGGTTCTCAAACTCACAGATGTCTGCTGCATTAAAACCGGGGGTGCAGTCATTTCCCACAGCCATGATGGTGTAAATGGGACATTGTGTGTCAGAAAGGATGGAGGAGTCAATAATTACAGCAGTTCGCAATTGGTCGGATAGAGACATCAATAAAGCAGAAGTTATATTTGGGGAGGTGGTGGCATAGTGGTAATAAGATAAGAGCCCATGGTGTTGGGGTAGTATATTAGCATGGACAGAGGGCTGGCTAACTAATAGAAGACAGAGAGTTGGGATAAGGGGGGCATTTTCAGGATGGCAACCTGTAACTAGTGAAACGCCACAGGGATCAGTGCTGGGGCCACAATTATTTACAATATATATTAGACTTGGATAAGGGACATGAATGTACTATCGCGACATTTGCGGATGACACAAAAATAGGTGGGAAGGCAAGTGGTGAGAATGAAACAAGGAGTCTACAGAGGGATACAAACAGGTTAAGTGAGTGGGCAAAAAACTTGGCAGATGGAATATAATGTGGGAAAATGTGGTTATGCATTTTGGCAGGAAGAATAGAGGAGCTGAATATTATTTAAATGAAGAAAGAATAAAGAAAGCTGCAGCAGAGAGGGATTTGGGGTCCTTGTGCATGAATCACAAAAAGCTAACATACAAGTTCCACAGGTAATAGGGAAGGCAAATGGAATGTTGGCCTTTATTTCAAAGGGAATGGAGTATAAAAATAGGGAAGTCTTGCTAAAACTATACAAGGCACTAGTTCGACCACACCTAGAATACTGTGAACAATTTTGGTCCCCTTATCTAAGGAAAGATATACTGGCATTGGAAGCAGTCTAGAGAAGGTTCACTAGGTTAATCCTGGGTATGGAAGGATTTTCTTATGAGGAGAGGTTAAGTAGGTTGGGCCTGTACTGATTGGAGTTTAGAAGAAAGAGATGTGACCTTATTGAAACATATAAGATTCTTAGGGGGCTTGACAGGGTAGATGCTGAGAGATTAATTACCCTTGTGGGAGAGTCTAGGACCAGAGGGTATAATCTCAGAGTAAGGGGGCACCCATTTAAAACAGAGATGAGGAGGAATTTCTTCTCACAGAGGGCAGTCAATCTGTGGAATTCTTTACCCGCAGAGGGCTGTAGATGCTGGGTTGTTAAGTATATTGAAGGCTGAGATAGACAGATTTTTAATCAGAAAGGGAATCAAAGGTTACGGGGATAAGGCAGGAAAGTGGAGTTGAGGATTATCAGATCAGCCATGATCTCATTGAATGGCGGAGCAGACTCAATGGGCCGAATGGTCTACTTCTGCTCCTACATCTTATGGTATCATCTTTGGACTAGTAATCCAGAGACCCAGGGTAATGCTCTGGGGACCAGGCTTCGAATCCCACCAGCAGATGGTGAAATTTGAATTCAATAAAAAATCTGGAATTAAGACTCTGATGACGACCATGAAAACATTGTCGATTGTCGTAAAAACCCATCTGGTTCTTTAATGTCCTATCGGGAAGGAAATCTGCCGTCCTTACCTGGTGTGGTTTATATGTGACTCCAGACCCACAGCAATGTGGTTGACTCTTAAATGCCCTGAGAACAAGGACAATTAGGGATAGGGCAATAAATGCTGGGCCTAGCCAGTGAGGCTACTGACAGAAGGAATGAGGATGAAAGTGCTTTTAGCAGATTTGGATCACAGCAGATGACCGGATTGGAGTAGCAATAATATAGACGAATGAACTCCAGGAGTGCCCGGGGAACAGGTGCTTCAGAACATCACGATGCCATGAACTTCCCAGAGCGGAAAAGCAGAGCTTGCGAAGGGAGTCATGACGCAGAGAATTTGGAAGTTGAAGGTGATGATAGCAATCAGTCTGGGGGAATTGTACTCGTCACAAGAAGTTTTAGTCTGGTAATGAGTGCGTTAGTCGTGGATGTATTTAACGTGCCATGTTAGATAATGGTCGCACCTAAACAGTCTGTGGAACAGATTGGTTAAAATGGTATTTACATTCACTGCATAGTAAAGACCACAGTAAGGTCAGGGAGTACGGAAGTTCTATAATTGTTTCAAGTTTGAGGGTGACAATGCATTAAGGTCACTAAAAGGAATGGTGATACAGGGCAAAATAGCTGGCGTGAGTCAGTTTATTCACACCGATATCGGTTCTAGTGAGATACCCTTGCTGCTTTGCACGCCTTCCATGAAAAAGTCACAAATGAAACTGAACATGGAGCATGATATTAAAACAGCTTTTGGAAAGTCAGTGGGTCTGCAGTTCACCCAAATCAGGATATTATTCTATCCCCAAGCAGTATAGATAAAGGAGAACCAGCAGAAGTAGTATATTTGGATTTCCAAAAGGTACTTGATAGGGTACCGCACATAAGGCTACTTAATAAGATAAGAGCCCATGGTGCTGGGGGTAGTATATTAGCATGGATAGAGGATTGGCTAACTAATAGAAGACAGAGTTGGGATAAGGGGGGCATTTTCAGGATAGCAACCTGTAATTAGTGGAGCACCACAGGAATCAGAGCCGGGTCCTCACTTATTTGCTATATATACTAATGACTTCGATGAGGGAAGTGAATGTACTATTGCCAAGTTTGTGGATGACACAAAATTAGGTAGGAAGGCAAGTGGTGAGGATGATAGAAGGAATCTGCAGAGGGATATGGACAGGTTAGGTGAGTAGGAATATAATGTGGGAAAATGTGAGGTTATGTAGTTTGGCAGGGAGAATAGAAACTGAATATTATTTAAATGGAGAAATACTGCAGAAGGCTGCTGTACAGAGTGATTTGGGAGTCCTTGTGCGTGAATCCCAAAAAACTAGCATACAAATTCAACAGGTAATAGGGAAGGCAAATGGAATGTTGGCCTTTGTTTCAAAGGGAATGGAGTATAAAAATAGGGAAGTCTTGCTAAAATTATACAAGGCACTAGTTAGACCACACACAGAATACTGCGAACAATTTTGGTCCCCTTATCTAAGGAAAGATATACTAGCATTGGAAGCAGTCCAGAGAAGGTTCACTAGGTTCATCCCGGGTATGGAAGGATTTTCTTATGAGGAGAGGTTGAGTAGGTTGGGCCTGTAGTCATTGGAGTTTAGAAGAATGAGAGGCGACCTTATTGAAACATATAAGATTCTTAGGGGGATTGACGGGGTAGATGCTGAGAGGTTGTTTTCCCTTGTGGGAGAGTCTAGGACCAGAGGGTATAACCTCAGTGGGAAATAATCTGTGGAATTCTTTACCACAGGGGGCTGTAGAGGTTGGGCCGTTAAGTATATTCAAGGCTGAGATAGACAGATTTTTAATCAGTAAGGGAATCAAGGGTTATGGGGAAAAGGCAGGAAAGTGGAGTTGAGGATTATCAGATCAGCCATGATCTCATTGCATAGCGGAGCAGACTCGATGGGCCGAATGGCCTACTTCTGCTCCTATGTCTTATGGTCTTAGATAGAGGACAGCCAGCCTCATCACACAGATGGTTATGCATGGAAATGTCCTCCCAGATGGAGCAGGTGAACCTAAAGCACGACTGGCCGCTCGGAGCGTCGACCAGTAACTTTGAGATGAAGATATTACGCTGGACTCCAACCCGCCACCCCCCACACCCAACAACCCCCACCCCCGCCACACCCCGCACCCCCCAGCCACCACACCCCCCCACCCCCGAACCCCCACCACCATGTAGGAAAAAATAATCCTGAAAATTTTCTTAACCCTGTTGGTCACATATTGGTGGGGATGTAGGCTGTTTGATATAAACGCCATATTTGCGCAGGGAGAAACATTTCAAAGAGTAAGTGATGCAGAAGGGAAGCTGTGGAAATTAAATAAATGCATTTATGGATTGAATGATGAATCAAGGGTATGGTATTTCTTAGGGCAGAGTTTTCCCCCCATTGAGGGGGGAGTGCAGGAGATCAGCCCCCGCCCATTTGTAGGGCATACCGCCATTTTACCTGGGTTGTGCGCTCCCTGTGCGGGTGGGGAATGGGGGATTCCCTAAGCCGAGAGTGTGCTCTTTCATTCATGCGTGCAAAAGAGCTCACTCATCTCCCTGAGGCTAAGTGCTGCCTCAGGGAGATCGGTGCCAAATTTAAAAATGTTAAATGTAGAAAAATAAAATTTCCCTGATATGTCCCCTCATGTGACACTGTCACGAGTTGGGACATGTCCATCACTTGTAATTAAACTTTTATTAAGTTTTTTTAAAAACCTACATGAAGCCTCATCCCACCCATGGATGAGGTTTGATGCTTTCTCTGAAGCCCGCCAAGGCTCCCGGCCTGCCCGCCAACCTTAAGGTTAGACGGGCAGGTTCTTTAACTAGTTCAATTAGTTTTTAAAATGGCCTCAACTGGCCGTTGACTGGTCGGCGGGCGCACAGCTGATTCAGCTGCGCCCCCGCTGACCTGAAAACTGAAATGACACGGGGTGACGTCGGGAGTTCCGCCTGATGTCATCCCGCGTCATTTTACTTGTCGGTAAGCGGACCCCACCCCCCCCCACTCGACAACATCAATATCCTGCCCTTGGTTAGATCTGTCTTACTAAAAATAGGCTGTACTCACCCAAAAGCAGATCCAGCAATGCTCTACTGGAACCACAGATAGGAACTCTCAGACACCTTTATGATTCATGTTAATGATTTTCTATAGGGAGGTTCTGTGGAATTTGAGCAATTTGTTGGAAGTAAGATTAAAGGGGAATGAACATTAGAAGTCAGGTTTTGGTGGCCTTTAAATATATAGGCTTAGATATGAATGAGAATAGGTGAGAAGTAACGTTGAATCAACAATCTTATTTAGAAAGTATCATTTATATCGAAATCATGCTTGGCAATGTGACATCTAAGAGAAGAAAGAATAGCTAAGAAACTTGATTGGACAATTTTGCACTCAGACAAGAGTAGATGCTAGTTTTTGATGTATTAAAACAAAGTACTATGATGAAATACACCATAGCCAAGGATGTTTTAAGGGCAGCCTTGGGGACCGAAGGATATGAAATTGGTATTTTTAGAGATGTTTCTCATGCCAATCTTCCAGTTGGGTATTAAAGTACAGTTAGCTTTATAACATTCTTGGTGGGTGAAAAGGGAAACTATTGTCCCTTGGCCTGGCAATCTAAAAAGACGGTGGTTAAAAGTATTTTAGCTGCAGAAACACTGCGCTATTGTAGAAGCAATAGATATGGTGTTTTGGTTGTAAAATATTTTAGGGGAAATTCTATACCAGGAGCATTCTGAGAATAGATTGCCAATTGAATGTTTTTTTAATTCATTCACAGGATGTGGGCTTCACTGGCTGGGCCAGCATTTATTGCCCATCCCTAGTTGCCCTTGAGAAGATGGTGAGCTGCCTTCTTGAAACACTGCAGTGCATGTGGTGTAAGTACACCCACAGCGCTGTTAGGAAGGGAGCTCCAGGATTTTGATCCAGCGACAGTGAAAGAACGGCGATATATTTCCAAGTCAGGATGGTGAGTGACTTGGAGGGGAACTTCCAGGTGGTGTTGTTCCCATGAATCTGCTGCCCTTGGCCTTCTAGATGGTAGTGGTCGTGGGTTTGGAAGGTGTTGTCTAAGGAGCCTTGGTGAATTCCTGCAGTGCATCTTGTAGATGGTATACACTGCTGCTACTGTGTGTTGGTGCTGGAGGGAGTGAATGCTTGTGGATGTGGTGCCTATCAAGCAGGCTGCTTTGTCCTGGACGGTGTCCAGCTTTTTCAGTGTTGTAGGAGCTGCACTCATCCAGGCAAGTATGGAGTATTCCATCACACTCCTGACTTGTGCCTTGTAGATGGTGGACAGGCTTTGGGGAGTCAGGAAGTGAGTTACTCGTTGCAGGATTCCTAGCCTCTGACCTGCTCTTGCAGTCACAGTATTTATATGGCTAGTCCAGTTCAGGTTCTGGTCAATGGTAACCCCCAGGATGTTGATAGTGGGGGATTCAGTCACGGTAATGCCATTGAATGTTAAAGGGCGATGGTTAGCTTCTCTTTTGTTGGAGATGATCATTGCCTGACACTTGTGTGGTGCGAATGTTACTTGCCACTTGTCAGCCCAAGCCTGGATATTGTACAGGTCTTGTTGCATTTGGACATGGACTGCTTCAGTATCTGAGGAGCTACGAATGGTGCTGAACATTGTGCAATCATCAGCGAACATCCCCACTTCTGACCTTATGATGGAAAGAAGGTCATTGATGAAGCAGCTGAAGATGGTTGGGCCCAGGACACTACCCTGAGGACTGAGATAGATAACTGTTCCCTGTGGGAACATAGGTCTCCACAAAAAGTATGACTGAAAAAATGTTAAGGTCAACAGACGCTAGAAAGACAAAGAAATCTCCAAGAACCAATGTGTTGATAGAAATCCTCAATGACCAGATTGCTTTAGAATAAGGAATGCCCCAGGAGAGAAACACCTTGTATCACAACATGATATACAAATTAAGGGAAATTATTCCTCTTTCTTCAGCTTGTTTTGAAATATTGAGTGTTATAAATGGTTGATTTTAAGAGGGGAATCTGTTAATGGCTATAATCATATAATTAAAGGCTAAGGATATACAGGTGGAGAGCATCTAGAGGATCGTACATTGAGCACGTAAGGGAGAGAGTGCATCATTAGGCCTGGGAACATTAAAATAATGTCATTTGATAAGTTTCTGCCTAAGTTTTTGACTTTTGTTACAATCCCCCTTTAAGGGGCGGATCATTAGTTAAGTTGTTTATTAGTTCATTTGTTTTAAACTGCTGCTCAAAAGATTCTAAAAGAGCAAATTTCTTCTATGATTCCGTCCGCCCCTGGGAGTCCCTAGAGAGGGAGCACGCAGTGTCCATCGAAAGTGACACTTCCGTGACTGGTGGGCACCACAGGGGCTGGAGTGCATCATCAGCCTCTGGAATGTCATTTTAATTTGATGAGTTTTCTTTATTGTTTTTATTTTTTTTGTTACAGTGCCCCTTTAAGAGATGTTAATTAGATGATCTGTTCATTTGTTTCTCATTTACTCAAAGGAGTATAAAGAGAAACTTCTGCAGGCGTCAGGAGTCAGCGCCAAACAGCATAAGCAGCAAGTGACAGACAGAACTAAGCGATCCCACAACCAACCGATATCAGATCTAAGCTCTGCAGTCCTGTCACATCCAGCTGTCAAAGGTGGTGGACAATTAAACAACTCACTGGAGGAGGAGGCTCCACAAATATCCCCATCCTCAATGATGGAGGAGCCTAGCACATCAGTGCAAAAGATAAGGCTGAAGCATTACATACAATCTTCAGCCAGAAGTGCCGAGTGGATGATCCATCTCAGCCTCCTCTGGAGGTCCCCTACATCACAGATGCCAGTCTTCAGCCAATTCAATTCACTCCACGCGATATCAAGAAACGGCTAAAGGTACTGGATACTGCAAAGGCTATGGGCCCTGACAATATTCCAGCAATAGTACTAAAGACTTGTGCTCCAGAACTTGCTGCACCCCTAGCCGAGCGGTTCCAGTACAGCTACAACACTGGCATCTAAACGGCAATGTGGAAAATTGCCCAGGTATGTCCTGTACACAAAAATCAGGACAAATCCAATCCAGCCAATTACTGCCTCATCTGTCTACTCTTGCTCAGTAAAGCAATGGAAGGGGTCATCAACAGTGCTATCAAGCGGCACTTGCTTAGCAATAACCTGCTCACTGACACCCAGCTTGGGTTCCACCAGGGCCACTCAGCTCTTGACCTCATGACAGCCTTGGTTCAAACATGGACAAAAGGGCTGAACTCCCAAGGTGAGGTGAGAGTGAATGCCCTTGACATCAAGGCTGCATTTGACCAAGTGTGGCTTCAAGGGGCCCTAGCAAAACTGGGATCAATGAGAATCGGGGGAAAACTCTCCACTGGTTGGAGTCATACCTAGCACAAAGGAAGATGGTTGTGGTTGTTGGAAGTCAATCATCTCAGCTCCAGGACATCAATGCAGGAGTTCCTCAGGGTAGTGTCCTCGGCCCAACTATCTTCAGCTGCTTCATCAATGACCTTCATTGCATCATAAGGTCAGAAGTGGGGATGTTCGCTGATGATTGCACAATGTTCAGCATCATTTGTGACTCCTCAGATACTGAAGCAGTCCATGTCCAAATGCAGCAAGACCTGGACAATATCCAGGCTTGGGGTGACAAGTGGCAAGTAACATTCACACCACACAAGTGTCAGGCAACAAGAGAGAATCTAACCATCGCCCCTTGATGGCATTACCATCACTGAATCCCCCACTATCAACATCCTGGGGGTTACCATTGACCATAAACTGAACTGGACTAGCCATATAAATACTGTGGCTACAAGAGCAGGTCAGGGACTAGAAATCCTGCGGTGATGGTCTCACCTCCTGACTCCCCAAAGCCTGTCCACCTCTACAAGGCACAAGTCAGGAGTGTGATGGAATACTCCCCACTTGCCTGGATGAGTGCAGCTCCCACAACACTCAAGAAGCTTGACAACATCCAGGACAAAGCAGCCCACTTGATTGGCACCACATCCACAAATATTCACTCCCTCCACCACTGACGCACAATAGTAGCAGCAGTGTGTACCATCTACAAGATGCACTGTGGGAATTCACCAAGGCTCCTTAGACGGCACCTTCCAAAGCCACGACCACCATCACCTAGAAGGACAAAGGCAGCGATAGATAAGAACACCACCACCCCCTGGAAGTTCCCCTCCAAGCCACTCACCATCCAGACTTGGAAATATATCACCATTCCTTCACTGTCGCTGGGTCAATATCCTGGAACTCCCTCCCTAACAGCACTGTGGGTGTACCTACACCACAGGGACTGCAGCAGTTCAAGAAGGCAGCTCATCACCACCTTCTCAAGGGCAACTAGGGATGGGTAATAAATGCTGATCAGAGGACCTCCTTGTTGGTCTGCTCCTGGGCCTGGCCAGGGTGGCCTTTAACCGGTCCGGGCAGCAGACAGTTGTGGGTTCATTCAGCCTGACTGCTTCCTCTCCTTTTTGTAGTTACACCCCTGCCTGAGCTTTTGTACAAATTCACCGTTGCATTTCTTATGTTAAATCCACGATTACGTGTCAAAAACTACTTCATCGGCTGTAAAGGTTGACAGAGGCACAAAAGAAATGAAAGTTATTTTGCCTTCATTGCCTCTAAACCGGAGTTCCTCAGTTCCTTACACACTCTCTCTCTGCATCACCCCACCCCACCCACCCCACCTACCCACATATGGGAGCAGGTGTTGTGACAGGGTGGGGCATTGGGAGTGGGTGTGAGTGGGATTCAGGAGTTTGAGAGTGGGTCCAGGTGGAGGTGTGAATGTTTGGTTCAGGGTAGCGGGAGCGGGGGCTGCGGATGCAGGGGTGCAGGGGACATGAGTGCGTGGTTGTGGCTAGGTATATGTTGGGGGATAGGTTCAGGGTAAAAGAACGGAAGCTTCGCATGGGTGAGGTTATTTAAAACGCTCCCAATAATGGAAATTTGCAGGTTACACTCCTTGAATTAGTCAGAGGGGTCAGGTGTTAGCTTCAGTTCTCGAGGGACAAGCAATGTGTTTACAACATTTTCAAAGAAACACTTCACCCAGAATGCAGCAAGAATATTTCATGCCCTGTTGACTACTGCACCAAGTTTCCAATGAAAACACATGTCAGCAATAACCCAGATATCACTTTCCCCGCCCCCATGATGCGGGCAATCCACTACCCACAACATATCTCCACAACAACAACTTGCATTTACAAGCACCTTCAAAAGGGGTAAACATCCCGAGGTGCTTCATAGGGGCCTTATCCAGCAGCATTTGACATCCAGCTACGCAAAATATTAGAACAGAGGACCAAAATTGCTCGGTCAAAGGGGTAAGCTTAAAGAGCGTCTTAAAGGAGGAAAGGGAGGTAGGGAGGTGTAGGGAGGAAATTTCAGAGCTTAAGGCCCAGACAGCTGAAGGCACAGCCGCCAATGGTGGAGCAAAAATATCTGAGAATGGACAAGAGGCCAAAATTGGAAGAGATTAGAGATCTGGGAGAGTTTGTGTTGTAGCCATCACATTGACCCAGAAGAAGAGTTGGCAGGTAGCGGAGGGTCTGGGAACCAAAGTAGATCAGCTAGCACAGGGGGTGATGGGTGAATGACAGTAGCTGCAAGTTAGGGTATGGGCAGCAGAGTTTGAGATGAGCAGAAGAATTTCATGATGGGCTCACCAGGACACCACTGGGATAGGCATCAAAGGCATGGATGAAGGTTTCAGCAGATGAGCTGAGGGAAGGGAGGAGGTGGGTGATGTTATGGACGTGGAAGAAGCTGTCATGGTGATGGAGCAGATATGGAATTAGGAGTTCAGGGTTGACTAGGACACCAAGGTTGGGAACAGCCTGACCCAGATTGCAAGAGTGACCAAGACGAGGGATGGAATTAGCATGATGGGGACAGGGTGCTTGACTGGAGGAAATTGCCATTTACCCAAGATTGTAATCGGATTGCTTGTCTGATATCGAGTGTGTGTGTGTGTGTGTGTGTGTGTGTGTGTGTGTGTCTGGAATTATACAGGACAGAAAAGGCCATTTGGCCCATTATGCCTATGCCAACTCTAAGTGCTATCCAATTAATCCCACTCCCCTTGCTTTTTTCCCCATAGATCTGAAAACTTTCCCCCTTCAAATATTCATCTGATTCCCTTCCGAAAGACACTATTGAATCTGCTTCCACTACACTTTCTGGAATTTCCAAATTCCAAAACAATTACTCACCTGGGTACAAGAAAGTTCTCCCCCCCACCACCCCCCCCACCCCCCCACCACCCTCTCCCCTCCCCCCCCCCCCCCCCCCACCCCCACCAACACCCCCACGTAGCCTCTGTTTCTTGTGTTTGTCAGTGTTTACCGACCCTCCTGACAGTGGAGAGAGGGTCTCCTTACTTATCAAAACCCTTCATGAGTTTGAGCACCTCTCTTAAATCCCCCTTAACTTTCTCTGCTCTAAGAAGGTTGACCCCAGTTTCTCTGGCTGTTCTGTGGAGCTGAAGTATTGGGGGAGGTGTGCAAAAGTAGAGTGGGGTGTTCTCAGCAAGCTGCTAATAAAAGGTCGCACATTTATATTGCATCTTTCAAAATGTAAGGGTGTCCCCAAAGCACTGAGTACTTTTGAAGTACAGTCACTGTTGCAACCAAATGCTGCACAGCAAGATCCCACAAACAGCAGGGTTATAATGGCCAGATCATTTTTTTTTAAGCAATTTTTTCTTTATTCTTTCGTGGGATGTGGGCATCGCTGGCATGGCCAGAATTTGTTGCCCATCCCTAACTGACCTTGAACTGAATAGCTCACTAAGCCACTTCAGAGGGGAGTTAAGAGTCAGCCACATCGCTGTGGATCTGGAGTCACATGTAGGCCAGATCAGGTAAGGATGGCAGACTTCCTTCCCTGAAGGGCATTAGTGAACCAGATGGGTTTTTATAACAATTGATGATCGTTTCATGAGAATAATTTCAATTCCAGATTTTATTAATGAATTGAATTTAAATTCCACCAGCTGCCATGTTGGGACTTGAACCTGTGCCCCCAGTTCATTAGCCTAGGCCTCTGTTACTAGTCCAGTAACATTACCACTATGTCATTGTCCCCTGCGCCCCCCCCCCCTCCACCACCCCCCACCCCTCCCTCCCCTCCCTCTCCCTCCACCCCCTCCCCTCCCCCTTGAGAGATAAATATTGGCCAGGACACCAGGAAGAGCCCCTCTGCTCTTCAAAATAGTGGCATGGGTACTCTATGTCTGCCCAAGATGGCAGAGAGGGTCTCGGTTTAATGTTCCAACCAAAAGACAGCACCTCTAACAGTATGGATTTCCCTGGGAACTGCCTAGATGTTGTGCTCCTGTCTCTAGAGTGGAACTTGAGCCCACAATCTTCTGACTCAGAGATGACCGTGTTCCCATTGAGCCATAACCGACACTAAGGAAGAGGAGGGGCCGAGTGCTAGCTTCAAGGGATGCCAGAGGTAACATTTACTCATCCCCCTCTTTCAGGTGCTCATTAACTTTCTCTACATATCTGCACACAAGGCAAATTATTCCATATATTGTAACAAATTTGAATATAAAAAGGAAGATAATTAAATGTTCAATAAAAAACAAACACACAAGTATCATTTAGGTAAAGCATGAGTGTGAAATTTCCTAACTGTGTTCACTTTGTCAATGAAACTGTGACAATCTGTTTTCCAAAGGCAAGTTTTTTTTTAATTGTTCGTGGGATATGAGGGTCACTGACGAGGCCCTAGTTGCCCTTGAGAAGGTGGGGGTGAGCTGCCTTCCTGAACTGCTGCAGTCCGTGTGGTGTAGGTACATCCACAGTGCTGTTAGGGAGGGAGTTCCAGGATTTTGACCCAGCGACAATGAAGGAACAGCCGATATATTTCCAAGCCAGGATGGTGAGTGGCTTGGAGGGGAATTTGCAGGTGGTGGTGTTCCCATGTGTCTGCTGCCCTTGTCCTTCTAGATGGTAGAGGCCGTGGGTTTGGAAGGTGCTGTCTCACTGGGATACAGTACTGGTGGGTCAGTTGCCTCAGCTGTGTTGTTCAAGGTGCTGTAAATATAGGTACAACCACCAGTGAGGCAAAGAAAATCAATCGCTCCAATTTCTTTTTGTTGGAATATCTCCTTTTCCCCTCATGTAAATTCAATGGAACAATGCCAGAGTTTCCCAGCAACTCTTTACACAAATGGTTTACCAGGCAGCACTAAATTGATCATGTGCAATGTTTTTCTTGCATAAAGCTGTTGATGCACCAAAGAAACCAAATGACAGCATTGTACACACAGGGGGACCCTTCTCTCCATAAATGTGAAATACCTGGAAAAACTCATCAGGTCTGGCAGCATCAGCGGAGAAGAGCAAAGTTGACGTTTCGAGTCTTCATGACCCCGCCGATGCTACCAGACCTGCTGAGTTTTTCCAGGTATTTCTGTTTTTGTTTTGGATTTCCAGCATCCGCAGTTTTTTGTTTTTATCTCCACAAATGTGATTTTTAAAGTTTATGCTTAAGGTCCAGCACCAGATCCTGCTCACTGCTTTCTGTCCACCCAACACCCAATAATCTCCTAGCAACAGCACAGCAGCCAATGAATAAGAGACCAACCTAAACTAACCAACTGAAGCACTACGGACATTGAAAGCTTGGTCAGAAATAATAGTTGAACCCTGTTTATTGATGTCAAGGCATCATTTTATCAGACAAAAGTATATTTGAATGGTTCGGCTTTCAATAAATGAAATTGTAAACTCTTCAACAGGGATACTTTCCATTTTTTATACAAATAGGTTCAGACTGAAAGGCTACAAACACTTTTTTCCCCCCATCAGAGGGGAATTTGCAATTTGCCCCAAATACAAGAGTCAAATCCCTAACAACCTCCAAGGCATCAATTCCTTCAGTACCAATGTGCTGGTGTCGCCTCTTACACGGAACTACAGGGGGATGAAAAGCGCTCAGGAGGGGTTCTGCTGATGGCACAGTCTCACTTCTAAGTCAGCAAGCTGTGGGTTCAAGTGCTACTCCAGACTGGCACTGCCAATGCGGTACCTGTGGGAGGCCCTATCTGCTCCCTCAGGTGGATGTTAAGGTGAGTTCTCCCTGGTGTCCTTCAACACCACCAAAAAAAAATTAACTGGTAATTTTCTCATTGCTGTCTGTGGGATCTTGCCATGCATAAATTAACTGCTGCATTTCCTACACGAGAAGCATACTCACTGTTGTAAAGTACTTCATTATCTGTAAAGCACTTGGAGATACACAGCAAGGTCGCACAATCTGATAATTATCGTGATGTTGGTTGAAGATCCCTGGGGAGAACTCCCTGCTCTTTGTTTTTTAAAATAGTGCCAATGGGATCTTATATATCCACCCAAGAGGGCAGACAGAACAGAGGGGCCTCAGTTTTTTCCTTCAGACTGTGAGTCTCTGGACTGGGACTTAAACCCATAACCTTCCAACTCGGAGAAGATAACACTACCCACAGCTCCCTGGCTGACCCTGACAAGTTGCCCAGTGATGCAGGTGGGTCATGGCTTTTCAGTCTGGTTGCTCAGTTAACATCAGTTCTTGGTGCAAGAGAAACAGCCAAGCCAAAAGAAGCCATCATTTTTAAACTCACCAAACAATAGTTGGTGTCAGTACTAAAGCCAGAGGATTTGTGCGTATTCCCACCTCTCTCCTGTCCCTTGGTTTGCCTGTTGGATTATTCATAATCACCAAGAACCTTTAACATAGAAAAGCATCCCAAGGCTTTACAGGAACAAAATTTGACACTGAGGTACATAAGGAGATGCTAGGGCAGGTACCAAAAGCTTGGTCAAAGAGGTAGGTTTTAAGAAGCGTCTTAAAAGGAGGAAAGTGAGGTAGAGAGGCCAAGAGGTGTAGGGAGGGTATTCCAGAGCTTGACGGCAAGGCTGCTAGCAGTGAAGCAGCAGAAATCAGGGTTATGCAAGAGGTCAGAATTGAAGGAGTGCAGAGACCTCAGAAGATGTGTCGCTTCAGGAGATTACAGAGATAGGGTGGGGGCAAGGCCATGGAGGGATTTGAAAGCAAGGATGAAATATTTAAAAATCAAGCCATTGCCAGACTGGGAACCAGTGTAAGCTAACCAGCACAAATAAGTGAACAGGACTCAATGCGAGTTAAGATACAGGTAGCAGGGCTTTGGATGAGCTCAAGTTGATGGAAGTGGAAAATGGGAGGCTGGTCAGGCGTTCATTGGAATAGCTAATTCTAAAGGTAACAAAGGCAAGGATGAGGGCTTGAGCAGCAGACACACTAAGGGAGGAGAGCCGGGTGATGTTAAGGAGGTGGAAATGCATAGACAAATCCAGTATGCATCTATGGGTTGGGAGGGAGGCAGCTGACACTAGTCATTCTAGTTTGTGTCTCAGATAATGGGACCATGATAGAAACATAGAAATAGAAGCAGGAGTAGGTCATTCAGCCCTTCGAGCCTGCTGTATCATTCAATATGATCATGGCTGACCCTCTATCTCAACACCATACTCCTGCGCTCTCCCTGACCCCTTGACGCCTTTAGAAATAGAAATAGAAATCTATCTATTTCCTTCTTAAGTATAGTGACTTGGCCTCCACAGCCTCTGGGGTAGAGAATTCCACAGGTTCACCACCCTCTGAGTGAACAAGTTTCCCTTCATCTCAGTCCTAAACAACCTGCCTCATATCCTGAGACTATGACCCCTTGTTCTTGACCCCCACCGCCCCTCCCCCACACCCCCCAACCAGAGGAAACATCATTCCTGCATCCAGTCTGTCCAGCCCTGTCAGAATTTTATACGTTTCAATGAGGTCCCCTCTCATTCTTCTAAACTCCAGTGAATACAGGTCTAGTCGACCCAATCTCTCCTCACACGATAATCCTGCCATTCCAGGATGAATGAACAAACTTGCATTTATATTATGCCTTTCTCAGCCATGGCTCAGTTGGTAGCACTCTTGCCTCTGAGTTACCAGGTTCCATGTTCAAGTCCCACTGTAGTACTTAAGCACAATAAATCAAAGCTGACACAATGCATCACTTAAGTATGTGCCATGAGATGTTAAACCAAGACCCCTTCAATCCTCTTGGATGGATGCGAACAATCCCATGGCATTATTTTGAAGAACTGGGAGGGAAGTTCTCCCTGGTGTCCTGGCCAATATTTATCCCTCAAAATCAATATCACAAACAGAATACCCGGTCATTGTCACATTGCTGTTGTGGGATCTTGCTGTGTGCAAATTGGCTGCAGTGTTTTCCTACATTGCAACAGTGAATATATTTTAAAAGCACCTCATTGGCTGTAAACCGCTCAAAAGCATCTGGCTGTCATGACAGGTGCTATATAAAGCACTTCCTTCACCACCTCAAAATGTTTCAAAGTGCTTTACAGCCAATGAAGTACTTTTGAAGTGGAGTTACTATTGTAATGCAGGAAACAGCAGCATCAAGGCTGAGACGTTACCATGTCTGTGGATATTCACGTGTTTGTCAGGGAGAGAGTTTCACAGGCAGGAGCTATTTTAAGGCATTGATACGTTCTTCTGATAATATCTGTATGACAGGAAGTCGCAGCAGGGAGTAGGTCATACAGCCCCTTGAGCCTGTTCCGCGATTCAGTAAAATCATGGCTAATTTCCTAGGTCTCTCCACTTTCCTGCCCAATCCCCATTTCCATCCATTCAGTGAGAGCCCAAAACCCTATCGACGCCAGCCCTGAATATATTCCGACCGAGTATCCACAGGCCTCTCTCATGTGAAAAAAAATCACAACCCTCTTGAGTACAGGATGAGAAGTGTAAACGCAAGCAGGGACTTGGAGATACCATATATCCAGTGCTCAAAATAGGTCCCAGAGATCAAAGACACAATAAATTCACCAAGAAAAATCAACTCCGTATGTCACCACAAGGTTTCATTAAGAGTATGTGTTAACATGAAAGGATGAACTGTATCTATCATGTGCAAATATACTTCAATTTTCACACATATTAAAGTACAAACGAAGCCAACCTTTAGAGAAACAACTTAAAGCATTCTTCAGAGAAGCAACTTTCAAAGTTTTCTGAGTTGGATTCCATTCTCCCGTGAAAATTACGCAAATGTCCTGTAAGTGCTGACCCAATCACAGGAATTTTCTGTTCCAAACACCGACACATTCCCAGGGAACCTGACACACACCCAAGAGAAGTGGCATTCCCCCTGGATACAACCCTCAAAATACTGAGGTCCTCGTGGAGAGCAGTTCCTCACCAACCTCCTCCACCCCAACCCCCTCCGAAATCTAGCTTCCAAAATATATTAGGCATCATCACTGCGGAAACCTGGGATGGAGAGCAGAAGCAGGACGGGAATGGAGAGTGGGATTGGGACCGTGAAGCAAATGGTGCAAAACGGCGGATACGAGGACGAATTATGAAAGTGGGATTGGGGACGAGGAAGAGGAGTTAGGGTGAAGAGAGGCAAGCAGCACATATATTGTGGCAACAGTTGCTTGCAACACTGTAGTGGAGTACAGGGGTGAAGAGTGAGAGTGGAAACTGGGAAGTCAGGTAAACCTGTCTGTTGTAACGGTGTAGCAGAATACAGGGATAGAGTGTGGAAATGGTGAATGGTCTAGGGGTACACTAACACTAGTTGTAACACTGGAGTGGTGTATGTGGAGGGGGAATAGGGAGATACTGAAACACTAGTTACAACCCTTCCTGCGGTGTACGGGGATGGAGACTAGGAATGGGATAGGGACGCAATGTCACACCTGCCTACTGTTAACTCGACAGCAGGATACAGGGACCGGAATGGTGGCTTGGAGCAGGATAGAGACACATATGCCACCTCCCAGGAATACAGGAATGGGAATGGGGACTGGGATTGGGATAGGGATAGGGATAGGGATGGAAATTAAGGACACACTGTGACACCCCCTGCTGTTAACTCTGTAGTGGGATACAGGGATAGGAATAAGGACTGGGATAGGGATAGGGATGGGAATTAAGGACACACTGTGACACTTCCTGCTGTTAACTCTGTAGTGGAATACAGGGATAGGAATAGGGACTGGGATAGGGATAGGGATGGGAATTAAGGACACACTGTGACACTTCCTGCTGTTAACTCTGTAGTGGAATACAGGGATAGGAATAGGGACTGGGATAGGGATAGGGATGGGAATTAAGGACACACTGTGACACTTCCTGCTGTTAACTCTAACGGGGGAAAAGTCGGACTCACCGGTGGGTTTGGAGTTCGGTTTCCTGCGCTTCCCGCAGAGACACTGCAGCATAAGCACTCCCTTCCTCCGGATTAAACTCCTCACAATCCACATTTGATGCGGTTTAGGTTTTTTTTTGCTTTTTTTTATATATAAAGGGTTGGGAGAGAGAGAAAAAAAAAGAGGCCGGCAAAAAGAGAGAGGATGACTTTAAAAGAGAGAGAGAGACAGAGAGGGAGAGAGAGTGGAGCCAGCGAGCGGCTCCCTGGTCCCTCTCGGAACAACCGGCTCAGCACTCGACTCTTTTAAAGGGAAAGGGCGTTCAATTAATAGGAAGTCACTGGAGCTTAAATGCCAAAGTTCCCCCTCCATCCCTCCTCTTTAATGGTTCTAAACCCTCACCCAAGTGCTCCCCCCTCTCTCATCGCCTTCTGTGAAGATAAGACTGTGAGAAGCAGGAAGCTATTGAACCGTGAGGAGGGGTGAGGTGGGGGAGGACAGATTCCCTCTGATTCCCTGCAATGATCATCACAGCATCCCAAACCCACACACTCTGCTACCTAGGAGGTCAGCAGAAGCATGTGAGCATCTTCACCTGCAAGTTCCCCCTTGCATGCCCCACAAGCGCCTATGACAGCAAAAGTTTGATCTTTCAAAATCATTCCAAAAAAAAGCATTCCAGAAATCGCAAGTACTTCAACTCTTCATTAAACACAAAAGCAACAGCCCCCCAAGAGGTTACTTCCCAAACATTTTGGGAAAAGCAAAATTCCTGGAGTTTTAAATGGCGAGGTGGATGATGATGTGCAAGAATCAAAGTATTGATCCCACTACCAGAGAATTTAAATTCCGTTAAATACAAGAAAATAAATGTGGATTTAGAACACTAGTATCTCCAATGGTCACCATGAAACAGCCATGAAAACCCCATCGGGTTCACTAATGTCCTTTAGGGAAGGAAATCTGCCATCCTTACCTGGTCTGGCCTACATGTGACTCCAGACCCACAATAATGTGGTTGTCCCTTGATTGCCCTCAAATAGCTGAGCAAGCCACTCAGTTCAAGGGCAATTAGGGACGGGCAGCCAATGCTGGCCCTACCAGTGATGCCCACATCCTGAGAACAAATTTTCTTTTAAAAAAATCACACATCAGAAATGAATATTGCTGAAAAGAGAGACATGTTGTCGAAGCTTTTCGTTTTGCACTCATCATGACAGATGCAAGAATACCAAATTTCAAAAGATAACAATTTATGCTACAGGAGAAGAGGCTGCTGATTGCTTTCTCCATGGCAATAGCTTGGCCAATGGGGAGCAATAGGATCCCCAAACTCCCAAAAATTCAAAAAAATAGCAAGGCTTGAACATATTCCTTTTGTTTGCAGAGAGCAATCCCTGAGTACAAATGTGTGTCACTTCTAGCAAGAATAAGTGAGCCACATTACAAGCTCAACTGATTATCTTAAGTTGGTTGTCGGTGTAGCTATTCGTGCACTTATCATTTCAAAGGTGTTTCATTGGCTGCAAAAAGCTCTGGGATACCCTGAACTTTGGATTGACGCTAAGGGAATGCAAGTTCGTTGTCATTGCTTTATGGCAGCTGAACCTGATCCTGTCCTCGCCCCCATCACACACACACAGACACACAGACACACAGGCACACACAGACACACTCTTACTTTCCAGACAAGATCGCCAGACAGGGATCAGGAGCAGGAGCCCTGGATGATTATCGCCCATCTAGTGACATTCATTTTATTTGTGCTGTGTGCGTACTGGGCTCCTGACAATCAGCACAGACCCTAGGATCTTCCTGCTCTAGCTGGCTCAGATCCCCATGGCTCTACACTGAACACTCTTCCCCCTCATCCACTACCACCGCCACCCCCCCCCAACCCCCCCGCCCCCACCACCTCTCATTGTGATTAAGATACATGCATATACAGTTTAGAAGGGAGATCGGAGGAAGCTGATCTGGGGATTAAACAGCAGCATAGATTTGTTGCCTGAATGGTCAGTTTTCATGTTGCAATTCTTTTTAAATAACTCTCAATAATTTCTAGCTGCTTTTTTTTTAAACTATAAAGTTACCCACACACAAAAATAATTGGAAAGATACAGTGGGTGTCCAGCACCTAAACGTGGCCCCCCCAGCAACTTCAGGAAAACTTGGAAAATCGGGATATACGGTGTCAGCCATGGGTCAGTTGCCTGAGGCAGAAGATCATGTGTTCAAGTCCCCACCCAGAGGTTGAGCCAATAGCCCAAGTACTTTTCCAGTGCAGTATTGAGGATGCTACACTGTTGGAGATGCCATTTTTTAAAATGAGACATTAAACCAAGGCCTCCAACTGTCCTCTCAAGTGGATGTAAGAGAGGAGCAAGGGAGTTCTCACCAGTGTACTGGCTAAGATATATATCCCTCAATCAACGTCACAAAGAGCATTGTTGTTTGTGGGATCTTGCTGTGCGCAGACCAGCTGTCATGTTTAAAACAAAGAGTGGGGTGAGCATGTGGGCTTTATTTAAAACAAAGAGCAGGGAGACTTCATTTAAAAAGAGCGTGGAAAGCAGCTGTTTGGTGAATTGGATTGGTGAGTATTCCTAGTCTTTAGATTAAAATTAAGGTCTATAGTTCATGTTTAGATCTCTAGTTTAGATCGAAATTGGTGTAAATAATTAATTTCAATAAAGTGTAAAGAGCAGGGATAGAGTAATTAATTAATTAATTGAATAAAATAAGAATGCGATGGCAGGGCGGGTGATGTGTTGCTGCTGCAGCATGTGGGACCTGCTGGACACCAAGGTGATCCGGAGCCAACACATCTGTTGAAAGTATTTGCAGCTCGAGGAACTTTGGATCTGAGTTGAGGGGCTGGAGTCTGAGCTGCAGACATTGCACCACATCAGGAAGGGGGAAAGTTACCTGGACACTTTGCTTCAGGAGGTGGTCACACACCTCAGATTAGGTCATTCACATTTGGTCTGTGCTCAGGGACAGGAGGGTGTGACTGCAGGTGAGGCAGGTATAGGGACTCAGGAGGTAGCGATCAAGGAATGTCAGCCCCTGCAAATGTCCAACAGGTACAAGGTTCTTGCAAGCTGTGTAGATAAGAGCCGGGTGTGCAGGGAGGATGAGTAAACTGACCACGGCACCACGAACAGGGAGTGGTTCAAGTCAGGGGAGGAAGTAGGAACATAGTAGTGAGAGGGGACAGTGTAATTAGGGGGATAGATACTGTGCTTTGCAGCTGTGAGCGTGAGTCCTGAAGGCTGTGTTGCCTGCCCGGTGCCCAGGTTAAGGACATCTCCTCAGGGCTGGAGAGGAACTTGGGAGTAGGAGGGTTAGTTGAGTTGGTTAAGTTCAGGAGCGGGCATGCCTCCGATCGGCACCCCCATTCGAGGGGGGCAAGCTGCCATTTTATGTGGGCGGGCCAGTTAAGGCCCACCCAGCATGAATTCTTATGCGCTCCTTGTGCAGGAGGGAGAAGGATTCCCTAAGCCAAGAGTGCGCTCTTAATTTAACAACTCCGTTAAGGCAACAGTAAGACACATAGATTTTAAAAGAGACAAAAACAAAAATTGCTGGAAAAACTCAGCAGGTCTGACAGCATCTGTGGAGAACACAGTTAATGTTTCGACTCCATATGACTCTTCAACAGAACATTTTAATAGATTTTAAAAGATCCAGGCAAAGTAACACAACACCCTGAACAGTTGAATTCAAAGTGAGTTTTTCTCAGCTTCGGTTCCTTGTAGACAGCAGCTTGAGGCTTAGATGCTGGAGGCTTTTCACACTTGTGTCAGATCTTAAAATGCCTTCTCTCCTTTATACATATTTTCCCCTTTGAATGCACATTCCCATTGTTTCATTATGTCTTTGGACTCTACCTCCCTAATAATAAAAATCTATCATGGTATTATTTTTACCAGTAATCTTTGGGAAAAATAAACACACTTTCTTAATTTCTTCTGGCTAGGTGTAACATTTCACCTCCTCTTTAGAATTCAAGCTACTCTGGTTTATCTAAAAATGCAAATGTTCCCTTTGCACCTCACATTCTAAAACTTCACCTATGTTTACCTCTTTAGCATTTCAAATCTAGCTTCTCTTCTTACATCAAAGCCTTCAGATCCACTGCCTTTAATTCAATTAAGTCCCACACACACCCAGACACATAGACACAGACCCCATTATTACTCTATAATAAATTCCAATAAAGGTTACGGCCAGGATCTTTAGGTCGGCGAGCGGGGAGCGGGGAGCAGGGAGCAGGGACCGCTTGCCGACCTGTAAAATGACGCAGGATGACAATCGGGCGGAACTACCGTCATCGCCCCGCGTCATTTCAATTTCCAGGTCAGTTGGGGCGCAGCCGAATCAGCTGTGCGCCCTCTGACCTGTCAACAGCCTATTGAGGCCATTTAAACAGTAATTGACATAATTAAATGGACCTGCCCGTCCAGCCTTAAGGTTGGTGGACAGGCCAGGAGCCTTGGCGGGCTTCAGAAAAAAAAAATGAAACCTCATCCACGGGCGGGATGAGGGCTTTTAAAAAATTCGATAAGTGTTTGATTGAAAGTGACGGTGTCACATGAGGGGACACGTCAGGGAAATTTTGTTTTTAATTTGGTGCCGATCTCCCTGAGGCAGCACTTCACCCCGTGCGTGCGAAAGAGCGCACTGTCGGCTGAAGGAATCTCCCCCCCCCCCCCACCCGCAAAGGGAGCGCATAGCACTTCCTGACGGACGTCACGCTGGGCGGGTCTTAAATCGGCCCGCCCACGTAAAATGGTGGCGCGCTCCCAATCGGCGGCACCGATCGGAAGCCTGCGCCCACTCCTGCACTCCCGCCAATGTCGGGGGGGGAATTCTTCCCTACGAAAATGATTAAATCTTCCTGACGAGGGGACAAGGGTAAGAAAGGGTTAAAATGCATCTTCAGCCCAGAATGAAACACAGGCAGACAGGCGTTCCTCTGCACCATAGCACTGGAGACAAACGCCTGAGCCTTTAGCACTGCGGGGGCTATGAATGAAACCATTGCTTGATTGATAACCCACCGAGATGCAATTAAAGCAGAGAACTCGGGAATGAGATAGTGAAGCAGCAAAAATTGAAAACAAAGAAGTTCAGGGTACTGGTGGCATGGCGGTTACACTGCTGAGCTGGTATGCCAGAAAACACTAGTTCAAAAAAAAAATCTGGTATCAGCAAAAGTGACCATGAAGAGGCTGGACTATAGAACCCAAGTGGTTCGCTAATGCCCTTTAGGGAAGGAGATCTGCTGTCCTTACCCTGGGCCTGTGTGAGGTTCCAGAGCCACACCAACATGTTTGACTCTGCGTTGACCCAACAAGTTGCTATTAAACTATTGCCCGTGGTTTTAAGTGGGGTGCCCACCACCACTTCCTCAGGGCAACTGAGGATGGTCAAATAAATGCTGGCCTAGCCAGGGACACCCACATCCTGTGAATGAATCTTAAAGAGAGGAGAGGGTCGCTGTTTAAAAATAAGGGGTCACCCATTTAAAACGGAGAGGAGGTGACATTTTTTCGCTCGGAGGGTGGTGAGTCTCTGGAACTCTCTTCCTGAAAAAGCGGTGGAAGCAGAGCCTTTGAATACTTTTAAGGCAGAGGTGGATAGATTCTTGGTAAACAAGGGGGGTGGGGGGATAGGCTATCAAGGGTAGGCGGGATGGAGATGTCCGGTTCCTATCAGGTCAGTCATGATCTTACCACATGGCGGAGCAGGCTCGAGGGGCTGAATGGCCTACCCCTGCTCCTTGTTCGTATGTAGGATTTACTAGCTAACATAAAAGGAAATCCAAAAGTCTTCTATATACGTATAAATAGCAGGTGAAAAGTGGGGTCAGTTAGGGGCCCAAATAGTCCATGGAGGAAGACAGCATGTCTGAGGGACTAAATGGGTATTTTGTATCTCTCGTTACCAAGGAAGAAGATGCTGCTCAATTCATAGGGAAAGGAGGGTGAATTGAGACATTAGATGGGTTAAACATTGTTAAAGGCAATATTAGAATGACCAGCTGTACCCTAAAAGCTGTTTAGTCACATGCGATGATCCTCTCCAGCCCCTCGAGCCTGCTCTGCCACTTAATAAGATCACGACTGACCTGATAGGAACCGGACATCTGCATCCCGCCTACCCCCTGATAACCTATCACCCCCTTGTTTACCAAGGATCTATCCACCTCTGCCTTAAAAATATTCAAAGGCTCTGCTTCCACCAACTTTTTCAGGAAGAGAGTTCCAGAGACTCACCACCCTCTGAATGAAAATATTTCACCTCCCATTTGGCCCAATAAAAATTGGTTGCTGGTTGGCACTGGGTACCACTGTAACCAATTAATGGGCGAGTGTAGACTTTTCAAAGTCAACCAATCGGATGTCACTTTTTTACCACTGTTGGTTGCACATTAACCGGAGAAAGAAAATTTTAAAGATGAACAAACTCACTGTCGAACCACCAGTTAAACATGAAGAGCCATTTGAAATATACGAAACTGAGAGGGGCCCTGGATAGAGTCGATGGGTAAGGGCCTATTTATTTTAGCAGGGAGGTCAGTGGCTAGGAGCATAGACTTAAAGTGACTATAGAAGGATTAGAGCGAAGATGAGGAAAAAAATCTGAGGGTAGTAGAGGTCTGGAACTCACTGCCTGTAACAGTAGTGGAAGCAAAAACCCCTACCTCATTTAAAAGGTGCCAGGATATACACCTGAAGTCCCACAAGCTCCTGGGCTATGGAACAAGTGCTGGAAAGTGGGATTAGGTTGGGTGGCTTGGTTTTTGGCCTGTGCAGTCACGATGGGCAGAGTGGCCTCTCTCTGTGCCATAAACTTTCTATTATTCTATGACTGAATGGCTCAAAATCTTCTTTGCTGAGGCCAAGATTAAACGTGATGAGGATGTAAAGAATAACGGTCCAATGGTTATAAATAACCTGTCAGGGATTATTAAACTGACCAGGGCAATGCTCAAAAAAGTTAAGAAAACTATGCAGGAGGAGAATGGGGAGTTAAAGGCAGCCTAGGGACAGTGAATAGGAGCTGTGGTGAAATTGCCCCAAAAAAAATAAATTCAGCTCGTCAGGTGCTGAGAGAAAGTTTGAGATTTAGAGGAGAAATTAATGCCTACATTAAACAGGAGTTGACCAAGTTAAGCAAGACACATTGGAAATTGAAACTCAAGAGTCAGATGAGAAAGAGCAGAGTTAAAGAAGGGAAAAGAAAGAGAAGAGAGAAGACTACTCTTTTCTTCTGTTGACTATTTATCCTCAGGGTAATAGCTGGTGTTAGCTTCCTCTCTGGAGCTGCTCTCTGTATACAGCGGCACTGCAAATAGCAGAAGTTAACCCTTTGCAGTCTTCAGTTTAATTAACATTAAAACTTGGAACTTTGGTTTCCCATCAAGGAGGTCATTTTTACTCAGTGAGCTTCATTGGAGTTCAGAGTTTGGATGAGAAGGAGGAGAGAGTTTACCGCCTCCTGAATGGTTGTAAACGCACAAGGCTTTACCTTCATTCATGAAATGCATGAATGTGCAACAATTTGAGGTATCGAGTCCCTTCAGTTCTGGGCGGAAACAGAATTAGTGTAACTGATACTAACTGGCCTGAGTTTTAACCCATGCAAAACCCATCCACTTACACTCAGTTAAAATCAGGCCATGAATGTTTGATCAAATGATCAAATTATGAAAAAAGCAAAATACCGCGGATGCTGGAAATCTGAAACCGAAACAAAAAATAGCTGGAAAAACTCAGCAGGTCTGACAGCATCTGTGGAGAGGGAGACAGAGTTGATGTTTCGAATCCATATGAGAACTCAGCTCTGATTCTGATGAAGAGTCATATGGACTAGAAACGTTAACTGTATTCCTCTCCACAGATGCTGTCAGATCTGCTGAGTTTTTCCAGCTATTTTTGTTTTTGGATCAAATTATGAAAGTTAGTTTCCTGTAGACGACCACGACAGCAGCTAGGTCAATAAATGACATATACCCTCGCTGGACACACGTCACAGGCTTGTCACTGAACACTTTGCACTTAAACTCATTGCCTATATCACGCAATCTATAATTTAAGCTGTGCCAGAGTAAATAAGTAATCATTGTGGAGTGAAATTAAGCTGAAATTGGAGCTGTTACAATGAATATCAGAAAAACTAAATAGAGTTGATAACCAAAAAGGAATCTGGTTACTATAAAAGGCATTAACAAACTTGCGAAATAACAGAGATTGTGAAATAACAGGTAATGTTAAAAAAATTCAGCAGATCTAACGGCATCTGTGGAGCAAGAAACAGAAGAACAGAAAGAGGCCATTCATCCCCTTGAGCCCGCTGCACCATTCAATGAGATCACAAGTCAGAAGTGTGATGGAACACTCTCCCACTAGCCTGAGTGCAGCACCCACAACACTCAAGAAGCTCGACACCATTGAGGATAAAGCAGCCCCACTTGATTGGCACCACATCCATCACCTTCAACATTCACTCCCTCCAGCACCAATACACAGCCGCAGCATCTACAAGATGTACTGCAGGAACTCACCAAGGCTCTTAGGCAGCACCTTCCAAACCCCCAACTGCTACCATCTAGAAGGACAAGGGCAACAGACACATGGGAACACCACCGCCCGGAAGTTCCCCTCCAAGCCACTAATCATCCTGACTTGGAAATATATCGGCCGTTCCTTCACTATGTGCTCCCAGTACAGGCCGCGGGGGAGGGGACTCCCTAAACATTTATCTAGCTTCCATTTTGGCTACACTGTAGGACAGACAATAAAATGTAAAAAAAAGGCAATATATTAATCATGGGTGGCTTTAAACTCCATGTAGATTGGGAAAATCAAATTGGCAGAGGTAGGCACGAGCAAGAATTCATACTGTATTTGGGACAGTTTCCTAGAACAATATGTTGTGGATCCAACCAGGGATCAGGCTGTTTTGATCTGGTAATGTGTAATGAGGCAGGTTTAATAAGTGATCTCAGAGTAAAAGATACCCTAGGAAATATTGACCCTAATATGGCACAATATAGCATTTAGTTTGGGAGTGAGAAACTTGAGTCGGAAACTACTGTGCTAAACTTAAGTGAGGGTAATTACAAAGGAATGAGGGCAGAGTTGGCTGGAGCGGGCTGGGAAAGGAGTTTAACTGAAAAGATAGTTTGTGAACAATGGCAGACATTTAAGGGAATAGCTCATGACTCACAACAAAGATATATCCCAGTGAGGAGGAA
Organism: Carcharodon carcharias; assembly: GCF_017639515.1. Classification (NCBI taxonomy): domain Eukaryota; kingdom Metazoa; phylum Chordata; class Chondrichthyes; order Lamniformes; family Lamnidae; genus Carcharodon; species Carcharodon carcharias. Next base: position 11,118,664 of record NC_054468.1, on the reverse strand, counting down.
GGATTCAAGAAAGGGGATAAACCAACCATGGTTAACCAAGAAAGTTAAAGATAGTATCAAAAGAAAAGAAAAAACATACAATGTGGTAAAGATTAGTGGTAAGCCAGAGGATTTGGAAAGTTTAAAAACCAACAAAAGATGACCAAAAAAACAATAATGAAGGGAGAAAATAAACTTTGAGGGTAAACTAGCAAGTAATATAAAAACAGAGAGTAAGAGTTTCTTTAAATATATAAAAAGGAAGAGAAAGGCCAAAGTGAACATAAACCCCTTAGAGAATGAGACTGGGGAAATAATAATGGGGAACCAGGAAATGGCAGAGGAGTTGAATAAATACTTTGCATCAGTCTTCACGGTAGAAGACACGAACATTCTGATACTAAATAATCAAGGAGCAAAAGAGGGGGAGGAAATAAATACAAATAGCTAACACCAGAAAAAATGTACTAGTGAAACTAATGGGGCTAAAGGCCGATAGGTTCCCTGGACCTGATGTGTTGCATCCTAGGATATTAAAGGAAGTAGCTACAGAGATAGTGGATGCACTGGTAGTAATCTTCCAAGAATCCTTAGGTTCTGGAAAGGTCCCAGGGGATTGGAAAACTGCCAATGTAACACCCTTATTCAAAAAGGGAGAGAGTCAAAAAACAGGTAACTATAGGCCAGTTAGCTTAACATCCATCATTGGGTAAATGTTAGAGTCTATTATAAAGGATGTAATAGCAGAGCATTTAGAAATGCGTAATCTAATCAAGCAGAGTCAGCATGGCTTCATGAAGGGGAAATCACGCCTGACAAATTTATTGGAATTCTTTGAGGAGGTAACAAGCAGGATAGATAAAGGGGAACCAGTAGATGTAATATATTTGGATTTCCAAAAGGTGTTTGATAAGGTACCACACATAAGGCAACTTAATAAGATAAGAGCCCATGGTGCTAGAGGTAGTATATTAACATGGATAGAGGATTGTCTAACCAATAGAAGACAGAGAGTTGGGGTAAGGGGGGCATTTTCATGATGGCAACCTGTAACTAGTGGACTGCCACAGAGATCAGCGCTGGGGCCACAATTATTTACAATATATATTAATGACTTAGATGAGGGAAGTGAATGTACTATCGCCAAGTTTGTGCATGATACAAAAATAGGTGGGAAGGCAAGTGGTGAAGATGACACAAAGGGTCTACAGAGGGATTAGTGAGTGGGAAAAAAGTGGCAGATAAAATATGGAATATAATGTGGGAAAATGTGAGGTTATGCATCTCGTCAGGAAGAAGAGAGGAACTGAATATTATTTAAATGGAGAAAGACTGCAGAAAGCTGCAGCACAGAGGGATTTGGGGGTCCAAAAAGCTAACATACAAGTTCAGCAGGTAATAGGGAAGGCAAATGGAATATTGACCTTTATTTCAAAGGGAATGGAGTATAAAAATAGGGAAGTCTTGCTAAAACTATACAAGGCACTAGTTAGACCACACCTAGAATACTGTGAACAGTTTTGGTCCCTTTATCTAAGGAAAGATATCCTGGCATTGGAAGCAGTCCAGAGAAGGTTCACTAGGTTGATCCAGTGTATGGAGGGATTTTCTTATGAGGAGAGGTTGAGTAGGTTGGGCCTGTACTCATTGGAGTTTAGAAGAATGAGAGGCGACCTTATTGAAACATATAAGATTCTTAGGGGGCTTGACAGGGTAGATGCTGAGAGGTTGTTTCCCCTTGTGGGAGAGTCTAGGACCAGAGGGCATAATCTCAGGGTAAGGGGTCACCCATTTAAAACAGAGATGAGGAGGAATTTCTTCTCTCAGAGGGTAGTGAATCTGTGGAATTCTTTACCGCAGAGGGCTGTAGAGGCTGGGTCGTTAAGTATATTCAAGGCTGAGATGGACAGATTTTTGATCAGTAAGGGGATCAAAGGTTACGGAGAAAAGGCAGGTAAGTAGAGTTGAGGATTATCAGATAAATTATGATCTCACTGAACGGTGGAGCAGACTCAATGGGCCGAATGGCCTACTTCTGCTCTTACGTCTTAAGGTCTTATTTTAATTCCTTAGTTCTATTTGCCTCAACTACTTCCATCTAAACCACGAGCGTAAAGAAGTTTATCCTGAGCGCCATACATTAGTAATTCCATATATTGGTCATTATGTTTTTTTGATTCTTTCACAGGATGTGGGCCTTGCAGCCCTCCCTAATTTCCCTTGAAATGAGTAAATTGTTAGGGACAGAGGGCAGCTAGGAGTCAACACATTGCTGTGGGTCTGGAGTCACATGGAAGGACAGCACTAAGGGACGTTAGTGAACCAAATGGGTTTTTTACGATAATCGATAATATTTTTGATGCTCACCTTTACTTCCAGATTTATTAATTGAATGCAAATTGCACCTACCATAGTGGGATTTGAACCCATACCCCCAGAGCATTAACCTGCACCTCTGGTTTACTATTCCGCAGACATTACCGCTACACCACTGTCTCCCCTTATATTTAAGGTCCCTAGCTCAGACTTTCCACAAAGAACTCTATATCCCAGGGTTGAAGGTAAACATGGAGAATATGTTTCCATTTGAAGTTTCTTTTACATTAACTTGATCCCAGAGGTTTTACTAAATCCCAGGTGATATATTCCAACAGCAGTAAATGCACAGGGAGTAAAGGGGAAAAAGGAGTTTGGAGAATCGTAATCGAGCTAAATGATTATATCTTGTTTTGTCTAAATTAAATTGAAATCAATCGGAACTTTCCAACTGGAGGCATTGCTTCTTTGACTGGCTGTCTGAAAATGCTATTCCTCTCACACTTCCTGCCCTCTTTTACAAAGAAAGACCCTACAGCAGTAATAATATACTTTCTCAGGCAATCTGGTCTTTAGCTCACTGCTGTTTTTGGGAGCTTGTTATGCGCAAATTGGTTGCCATGTTTACTATATTATAAAAGTGATTGCTTCAAAAAAAGTACTTAATGGCATCCTGAGACAAACACATAATCCAGACCAACACTACAGCACAGTACTGAGGGAGTGCTGCACTGTCAGAGGGTCAGTACTGAGGGAGTGCTGCACTGTCAGAGGGTCAGTGCTGAGGGAGTGCTGCACTGTTGGAGGGTCAGTACTGAGGGAGTGCTGCACTGTCGGAGGGTCAGTGCTGAGGGAGTGCTGCACTGTCGGAGAGTCAGTACTGAGGGAGTGCTGCACTGTCAAAGGCGCCACCAGTGGATAATGGCCATCTTTTGTGGGGTGATCACATTCAGCGACACAGGGAAAGAAATAAATATTTACATTTCTCTAGTGCCTTTAACACAGTAACATGTCCCAAAGTGCTTCACAGGAGCATTATCAAAAAATTTGATGCTGAGACACATTAGGGCAGGTGAGAAAAACCTTGGTCAAAAAGGTACGTTCTAATCATCGTCTTAAAGGAGGAGAGAAAGATTGAGAGGTGAAGAGGTTTAGGGAGGGAATTCCAGAAACTGTTAAATCTTGCCTGTGAAGCACCTTGGAATGTTTAACTACTTGACAGGTGCTATACAAATGCAAGTTGCTGTTGGTGTTAAGAGTGAAAATAGGACCAAAGGGATTAGGACAGGGAGCTTTGGCAGAGATGGGCACAGAACTGAGATGCAACAACGTATTCCAGGACCATGGAGAGGGAATGGGAGGCTGGAGCCTTTCCGATAGGTTCCTAGATTTAATTGTCACTTTGTGTACACAGGGCAGTGGTAGAGCCGCTGAAATTGGCCATTACTGCAACCCTGGCTATAACCCCAAGACACACACACACACACACACACACACACACACACACACAAACACAGCCACCACCCAACCCCCCCCCCCCCACTCCACCTTCCAACCCACCCCGGCCCCTGCAACTCCCCACATCAGTGTGTGCGTGTGTATGTGTTTCTTTCTTCACGTGTGCAGTGTGTCTGTACATCCCAGGTGAGGACAAGATCAAGCTTGACTGTGATGCCTCTCACAGTTGAATTGCCTGCCCACACCCAATGTCTCAGCTGACACATAAATAATGGCCAAATTGAGAGAGTCATTGAAGAGTGTCCTGCTTGCGCAACGCTATCCCATTTCCTCTTCAGGAGAAAAATCAGAAGGATTTCTAATAAAATGGACCAAGGAGGGGCAACTACACAAAGCTGCCAGGAGATGGCGTCAATTACTTATATCCTATGTTCTGCGGTCTTTATTTTCTGTGATCTGCCATTAAATACAACAACCAGTAGAGGGCGGCAGCAGAGGACAAACTGGATCGTTCCTTTCTCGCACAAAAGATTTTTCATCTTGGGCACACCTCAAAGGGGATTGTAAAACACGAGGAGAAAAATTGCTGCAGACACACAGCATCCACAAAGGCACAAGTCAGGGGTGTGATGGAACACTCTCCATTTGCCTGGATCACCGTCCAGGACAAAGCAACCCAGCTTGACTGGCACCCCATCCACAGACATTCACTCCCTCCACCACCGATGCACAGTAGCAGCAGTGTGTGCACCACCTACAAGATGCACTGCAGGAACTCACCAAGGCTCCTTCAACAGCTTTCAAACCACCACCTAGAAGGCCAAGGGCAACAGACACCTGTGAACACCACCAGGGGGCACACTCACCACCCCGACTTGGAAATATATCGGCCGTTCCTTCACTGTCGCTGGGTCAAAATCCTGGAACTCCCTCCCTAACAGCACTGTGGGTGTACCTACACCACACGGACTGCAGCGGCTCAAGGAGGCAGCTCACCACCACCTTCTCAAGGGGCAATTAGGGATGGGCAATAAATGCTGGCCCAGCCAACGAAAGCCCACATCCCATAAACAAATAAAAAGCTAAGGATTGGCAAATAAATGCCAGCGAAACCCACATCCTATGAGTAAATACATTTTTAAAAGATTCATCAGCATCTTTCAAAAAGACACCGATTAGCATTTCAGGTACACCACAGGATTGTTACAGTACAGAAGGAGGCCATTCGGCCCATCGTGACTGCGCTGACTCTGGAATGAGCAACACACCGAGTACCAGTTCCCCATCTTCTCCCTGTAACCCCGCACCTTCTTCCTTCTCAGATAACAGTCTAATTCCCTTCGGAATTCTCCAACTGAACCTGCCTCCACCACACTCTCAGGCAGAGCGTTCCAGATTCTAACTACTCGCTGCGTGAGCATCACTTTTGTAAATTATTTTAAACCCGTGCCCTCTTGTTCTCGAGCCTTTCACGAGTGGGAACAGTTTCTCCCCATCTCATCTGCCCAGATCCCTCAGGATCTTGAGCACCTCTATCGGATCTCCTCTCGACTCACCTAATGGCTCTCAGCCGCAGGGCTGCCAACGCTGCAGGTTTGTCCTGCAGTCTCCAGGATTTAAAGATTAATCTCCTGGACTACAATAGAAACAGAAAATGCTGGAAATACTCAGCCGATCAGGCAGCAACTGTGGAGAGAGAAATGGAATTTAAAGTTTCAGGTCAATGAGCTTTCATTAGAACCGGTTCTCAAACTCCTTGCTCCCTGGATTATTAATCCAGGCCTCTGGATGGCATCAGGCCATTATCTGAAACATTTAAAACTGAGGTTTTGCTAGACCAGGAGCCAATGCAGGTCAGTGAGCTCATGGGTGATGGGCGAGGAGGACTTGTTGTGAGTTAAGATATGACCAGAAACTCGGATGAGCCTACTTAGGGGGTCGAGAATGGGAGGCCGACCAGGACAGCGCTGGGATGGTCAAGTCTAGAGGGAGGAACGGATGAGGCCTTCAGCAGCTGATGGGCTGAGGCAGGGGCGGAGTTGGAAGCAGGTGGTCTCGTTGATGGGATGGATACACAAGGGGGAGAAAGCCAAAAAAAATCACTGGACAATCCATTGACAAATATGGTTGACCATAATTATGTAATTCAGAGACTTATGTTAATGTCAAACAGGAAACTAGATTCATAACAATCTGGTTCAACCTCAGACAGCGGCCAAGGAGAGAAATGAAATCGATACCTAGGGTTTGGGTTTAGCAGCAGGCAAAGACAGTGGCTTCAGTCTTCCTAATATTTTATAGGGACATTTAAAACAGTGACAGACATAGGTGTGTGATGTGAACCTCAATGATAACCAACCAGCTCCCCTCTCAACTACAACACTGAAAATCCGTTGGAAATGTGACGTGCTATTAAAATTTGCAAGAGCCTTTGGCTGAAGTGATAAGATTCCCTCCGGGATACATTGCACAGAGCCTTAGGATAATACTGGAGCTCAGTTCCACTACCAAATATCATTTAGTGAAAGGGTCCGTTTACACAGAGGTTATTCTTTTGAAAACCCCTCCCAAAGATGAATAGGCTCTTCTACGATTTCCGACGTGACCAATCGAATGGGAGAACCTCACCATCAATATGGTGCAGATCTTCAACAGAAGGCTTCAGTAATATGCACGCGAGGATGAAGGATTGGCCAATAAAGATCCCAAAACTGGTTTGCTGCAGGGTCATCTGTTTCACTTTGACATCAATGACAATGGATTAAAATGATATCCGGTTACATATAATTCTTGATGCTGTCAAAGGGGCTGGTGCAATGATTTCTGGAGGATGTCCGATCAATACGTGCATCAATTCAAGCTGTGGGAGTCAGGGCCTCACAATGCTCGCTCACAACATCCAAACAAACAGATTTATTTTCTACCTCCCTTTCCAGCTGCTCAGTTCCTGTGAAGACTGATCTGTGGGTGTCCAGGTGCCAGCCCAGCCCAGGACCACCTTCCTGTGGGAGTGATGGCCAAGACCAGTCTTGTCCTTCGCCATGTTCTCACCAATCACCATCCAGCAACTCCGGTTTAAAAAAAACTGGATGCCTGGTGGAACAGAATTATATTCGGAACTCCATATTTCACAGTTCGAACAGAAGCCTAGGTTCAAGTCCTGTTCCAGAGATGGTGTTTTCCCCTTTATTCTTTCATTCTTAATTGTCCTTGAACTGAGCTGGTTAGATCATTTCAAAGGGCAGTTAAGACTCTGGAGTCACTCATAGACCAGCAGATTTCCTTCCCTAAAGAACCAGATGAGTTTTTACACCAGCAAGTCTGGCAGCATCGGCGGAGAAGAAAAGAGTCGACGTTTCAAGTCCTCATGACCCCTCAACAGAACTAGTTCTGTTGAAGGGTCATGAGGACTCGAAATGTCAACTCTTTTCTTCTCCGCCGATGCTGCCAGACCTGCTGAGTTTTTCCAGGTAATTCTGCTTTTGTTTTGGATTTCCAGCATCTGCAGTTTTTTTGTTTTTATCTCTGAGTTTTTACATCAATCAACGATAGCTTCATGGTCACCATTAATGCAGCTAGCTTTATATTCCAGATTTATTAACTGAATTCCACCATTTGTGGGATTTGAACCCACATCCCCCGAGCATTAGCCTGAGTTGCTGGGTTAGTAGTCCAGCAACATTACCACTGTGCCACAGTTTCACCTATGAAACATCAGGGAGATAGGAACCTCTGCAAGGAGTCAGAGGAGGGGAGAATCTCGCACAAGAACAAAAGACAGAAAGGGGAATAAGAAAAGTGAAAGGCAGAGAAATCAAGGGCAAGAATCAAACAGGGTCTCAGTGAAAAATAGTGGGAATGGGACAAGTAATGTTAAAAAGACAAGCCTTAAGGCTTTGTGCCTTAACACGAGGAGCATTCACAATAAAGTGGATGAATTAACTGCGCAAATAGATGTAAACAGGTATAATATAGTCAAGGTTACAGAGACATGGCTGCAGGGTGACCATCGATGGGAACTGAACATCCAGGGGTATTCAGTATTTAGGAAGGACAGACAATAAGGAAAAGGCGGTGGAGTTGCATTGCTGGTTAAAGAGGAAATTAACACAATAGTGAGGAAAGATATTAGCTTCGACGATGTGGAACCTGTATGGGTCGAGCTGAGAAATATTAAGGGGCCAAAAACGTTAGTAGGAGTTGTATATAGACCCCCAAACTGTAGTGGTGATGTTGGGAATGGCATTAAACAGGAAATTAGAGACGCGTGTAATAAAGGAACATCTGTAATTATGGGTGACTTTAATCTGCATAGAGATTGGGCAAATCAAATTAGTGACAACACCATAGAGGAGGAATTCCTGGAGTGCATACAGGATGGGTTTTTTGGACCAATACATTGAGGAACCAACTAGAGAACAGGTCATCCTAGACTGGGCATTGTGTAATGAGAAAGGAAAACTTCCCTTCCCTTCCTTGACCTCTCTGTCTCAATTTCTGCTGATAGACTGTCCACAATATCCATTACAAGCCTACCGACTCCCACAGCTACCTCGACTACAGCTCCTCACACCCCGCTTCCTGTAAGGACTCCATCCCATTCTCTCAGTTCCTTCGCCTCCGTCGCATCTGTCCCGATGATGTTACCTTCAAAAACAGTTCTTCTGACATGTCCTCCTTCTTCCTTAACTGAGGTTTTCCACCCACGGTCGTTGACAGGGCCCTCAACCGTGTCCGGCCCATCTCCCGCACATCCGCCCTCACACCTTCTCCTCCCTCCCAGAAAAATGATAGGGTCCCCCTTGTCCTCATTTATCACCCCACCAGCCTCCGCATTCAAAGGATCATCCTCCGTCATTTCCGCCAACTCCAGCACGATGCCACCACCAAACACATTTTCCCTTCACCCCCCTTATCGGCATTCCGTAGGGATCGCTCCCTCCGGGACACCCTGGTCCACTCCTCCATCACGCCCTACTCCTCAACCCCCTCCTATGGCACCACCCCATGCCCACGCAAAAGATGCAACACCTGCCCCTTCACTTCCTCTCTCCTCACCGTCCAAGGGCCCAAACACTCCTTTCAAGTGAAGCAGCATTTCACTTGCATTTCCCCCAACTTAGTCTACTGCATTCGTTGCTCCCAATGTGGTCTCCTCTACATTGGAGAGACCAAACGTAAACTGGGTGACCGCTTTTGCAGAACACCTGCGGTCTGTCCATAAGAATGACCCAAACCTCCCTGTCTCTTGCCATTTTAACACTCCACCCTGCTCTCTTGCCCACATGTCTGTCCTTGGCTTGCTGCATTGTTCCAGTGAAGCCCAACGCAAACTGGAGGAACAGCACCTCATCTTCCAACTAGGCACTTTACAGCCTTCCGGACTGAATATTGAATTCAACAACTTTAGATCTTGAACTCCCTCCTCCATCCCCACCCCCTTTCTGTTTCTTCCCCCTTCCTTTTGTTTTTTCCAATAATTTATATAGATTTTTTCTTTTCCCACCTACTTCCATTATTTTTAAATTTTTTATGCCCTGCTAGCCTTTCCACCCCACCCCCAATAGAGCTGTACCTTGAGTGCCCTACCATCCATTCTTAATTAGCACATTCGTTTAGATAATACCACCACCTTCAACGCCTGTGTTCTTTTGTTCTTTTGTCTGTGACATCTTTTGATTATCTGCTCCTATCACTGCTTACTTGTCCCTACAACCACACCACCCCCTACTTCTCTACCCCCACCCCAACCACCCCCCCCCCCCCCCTTAAACCAGCTTATATTTCATCCCTCTCCTTAGATTCACTCAGTTCTGTTGAAGGGTCATAAGGACTCGAAATGTCAACTCTTTTCTTCTCGGCCGATGCTGCCAGATCTGCTGAGTTTTCCCAGGTAATTCTGTTTTTGTTTTGGAATAATTGGCAATGTAGTTGTGTGAGGCCCCATGGGGATGAGTGACCATAATATGATAGAATTCTTCATCATGATGGAGAGTGACGTAGTTGATTCTGAGACTAGGATCCTGAATCTTAATAAAGGAAACTACGATGGTATGAGGCGCGAGTTGGCTATGATGGATTGGGAAATGTTACTTAAAGAGATGACGGTGGATAGGCAATGGCAAGCATTCAAAGGGCACATGGGTGAGATGCAACAAATGTTTATTCCTGTCTGGCACAAAAGTAAAACAGGAAAGGTGGCCAAACCATGGCTTACATGGGAAATTAGAGATAATATTAGATCCAAGGAAGAGGCAGACAAATTGGACAGAAAAAACAACAGACCTGAGGATTGGGAGCAGTTTAGAATTCAGCAAAGGAGGACCAAGGGATTGATTAAGAAGGGGAAAATAGAGTACGAGAGTAAGTTTGCAGGGAACATAAAAACTGACTGTAAAAGTTTCAATAGGTATGTGAAGAGAAAAAGATTGATGAAGACAAATGTAGGTCCCTTACAGTCAGAAACAGGGGAATTTATAATGTGGAACAAAGAAATGGCTGACCAAATAAATACATACTTTGGTTCTGTCTTCACAAAGGAGGACACAAATAACATACCAGAAATGTTGGGGAACACAGGGTTTAGTGAGAGGGAGGAACTGAAAGAAATCAGTATTAGTAGGGAAATGGTGTTGGGGAAATTGATGGGATTGAAGACTAATAAATCCCCAGGGCCTGATAATCTACATCCCAGAGTAATTAAGGAAGTGGCCCTAGAAATAGTGGATGTATTGGTGGTCATCTTCCGAGATTCTATAGACTCTGGAGCAGTTCCTACAGATTGGAGGGTAGCTAATGTAATCCCACTATTTAAAAAGGGAGACAGAGAGAAAACAGGGAATTATGGACCAGTCAGCCTGACGTTGGTAGTAGGGAAAATTCTAGAGTCCATTATAAAAGATTTAATAGCTGAGCACTTGGAAAACAGTGGCAGAATCGGACAGAGTCAGCATGGATTTATGAAAGGGAAATCATGCTTCACAAATCTACTGGAATTTTTCGAGGATGTAACTAGTACAGTTGATGAGGGGGAGCCAGTGGATGTGGTTTATTTGGACTTTCAGAAGGCTTTAGACAAAGTCCCACATAAGAGATTGGCATGTAAAATTAAAGCACATGGGATTGGGGGTAATGTATTGAGATGGATAGAAAACTGGTTGGCAGACAGGAAACAAAGAGTAGGAATAAACGGGTCTTTTTCCGAATGGCAGGCAGTGACTAGTGGTGTACCGCAGGGATCAGTGCTGGGACCCCAGTTATTCACAATATATATTAATGATTTAGGTGAGGGAACTAAATGTAATATCTCCAAATTTGCAGATGACACAAAGCTGGGTGGGAGGGTGAGCTGTGAGAAGGATGCAGAGATGCTTCAGTGTGATTTGGACAAGCTGAGTGAATGGGCAAATACATGGCAGATGCAGTATAATGTGGATAAATGTGAGGTTATCCACTTTGGTAGCAAAAACAGGAAGACAATTATCTGAATGGCTTAAAATTGAGAGAGGGGAATGTGCAACCAGACCTAGTTGTCCTTGTACACCAGTCGCTGAAGGTAAGCATGGAGGTGCAGCAGGTGGTAAAGAAGGCAAATGGTATGTTGGGCTTCATAGCGAGAGGATTCGAGTACAGGAGCAGGGATGTCTTGCTACAATTATACAGGGCCTTGGTGAGACCACACCTGGAATATTGTGTACAGTTTTGGTCTCCTTATCTGAGGAAGGATGTTCTTGCTATAGAGGGAGTGCAGCGAAGGTTTACCAGACTGAATCCTGGGATGGTGGGACTGACATATGAGGAGAGATTGAATCGGTGAGGATTATATTCACTGGAGTTCAGAAGAACGAGGGGGGATCTCATAGAAACCTATAAAATTCTAAGAGGACTAGACAGGGTTGATGTAGGAAGGATGTTCCCGATTGTGGGGGAGTCCAGAACCAGGGGTCACAGTCTGAGGATATGGGGTAGACCATTTAGGACGGAGATGAGGAGAAATTTTTTCACCCAGAGAGTGGTGAACCTGTGGAATTCACTACCACAGAAAGTAGTTGAAGCCAAAACATTGTATGTTTTCAAGAGGGAACTAGATATAGCTCTTGGGATGAAAGGGATCAAAGTGTATGGGGAGAAAGCGGGAGCAGGCTATTGAGTTGGATGATCAGCCATGATCATAATGAATGGCGGAGCAGGCTCGAAGGGCCGAATGGCCTACTCCTGCTCCTAGTTTCTATGTTTCTATGAACACATATTCCAGGCTGACTCAGGAATGAATTAAAAAAAGAATATTTATTAGGTTAAATACCTAAATAGGTATGATAGAATTAGAGTTGGGTTAATGTGGAGGAATGCATGACCTGAAACCACCTGGGCTGGTGTACCAAAGCGATCACTAGATTAAGAAAGGTCCATCTTGGTCACCTTCTACAACCCAGGTAACTGACTCTTTACTGCAGTACTGAGGGAGTGCTGCAGAATTGGAGGTGCTATCTTCCACATAAGAGGTCAAACTGAGGCACCATCAGTCCTCTCATGTAAGCAACCCATGGCACTATTTCAAAGAAGAACAGGGGAGTTCTCCCTCGTCTCCTGGCCAATATTTATCCCTCATCTGACATCAGTATAATAGGTGACCTGGACATTGTCACATAGCCATTTTTTGGAGGGGTCTCGCCCTGTTTCCTACGTTACAACAAAGACTACACTTCATAAAGTACTCCATTAGCTGTAATGCACTTTGGAACCTACTTGTTTTTTCAAATTTATTCTTTCATGGCATGTGGGCTTCGCTGGCTGGGCCAGCATTTATTGCCCATCCCTAGTTGCTCTTGAGAAGGTGGTGGTGAGCTGCCTTCTTGATCCTCTGCAGTCCATGTGGTGTAGGAACACCCAAAGTGCCGTTAGGGTGGGAGTTCCAGGGTTTTGACCCAGCGACAGTGAAGGAACAGCCAATATATTTCCAAGTCAGGATGATGAGTGACTTGGAGGGGTACTTCCAGGTGGTGGTGTTCCCATCTACCTGCTGCCCTTGTCCTTCTAGATAGTAGTGGTCGTGGCTTTGGAAGGTGCTATTGAAGGAGCCTTGGTGAATTCCTGCAGTGCATCTTGTAGATGGTACACACTGCTGCTGCTGCCACTGTCGTTGACGGTGGTGGAGGGAGTGAATATTAGTGGATGTGGTGCCAGTCAAGCTGGCTGCTTTGTCCTGGACGGTGTCGAACTTCTTGAGTGTTGTAGGAGCCGCACTCATCCAGGCAAGTGGAGTATTCCATCACACTCCTGACTTATGCCTTGTAGATGGTGGTCAGTCTTTGGGGAGTCAGGAAGCAAGTTACTCCTCACACGATTCCTAGCCTCTGTTATAAAAGGCCCTAAAACATTTGAAGTTATCTCCTTGACGACCGAATTGCTTTTCTCACCCACCAGAAAAACAATTTACAGAAGTGAGGAAAACATGCCGACCAGAAAGAGCTCATTACACTATCTACTGAGATCATCGTTGATCAGAACTCTAATTTAAAGATTTCATTATAATTTTTTCATAGGTCAGAGAGGGTTTCAAAACATTAATTACAAATAATAAATTAGAGGAGAAAATGTCAATAATTTAATAAGGAATGAATTAAAAATGGAATATTTATTAGGTTAAATACCTACATAGGTATGATAGAATTAGAGTTGGGTTAATGTGGAGGAAAGCATGACCTGAAACTACCTGGTCTCATGTACTAGATTAAGAATGGTCCATCTTGGTCACCTTCTACAACCCTGGTAGATACAATAATAATGGAGTTATTGACTAATGTTACAATCTCCATGGAAACCAATAACTTTTAAAAACAGATTCGAACTTCCAGGTACCAGCTGAAAGATGTGAAGGGTTAAATACGTAAATAGACAGTCTACATCATCAGTGATGTAAGGTCATACAACAAAGTATGCTAAGAGATAGTTCCACATAAAGCCTCTTGCTCAGCCTTGTACTGTACATAGTTAGTTGAATAAAAGGCAAAGTTTATCAACAGCCAGGCATCCAGCAGTATCTATCAATTCTGACCAAGGACAACCTTGAACAAGACCCACAAGGATGATAACAGAAAATAATAACATGGCAAGAGTTTACGTTTTAAAACTTTTACTTTAACAAATGACTAAAAAAACACTTGACTAAACACTATTTTCTTTTTGTAGGTAGCTTATACTTTAACCACAGAAATTGTGTTCCCTTTTATACTTAACACCCATTGCGCTCCCCACAGTGTTACAGTCCTTTTAGCAAACAGTCCACCATTACTCCCAGCTTCCAATGGGATTCTGTGTCCTCACTTTGCCGAAAGTAACTTCTGGGCATTTTCCTCATTTTTTGGAGAGTTCCTGAAATCCACCAGCAGCTGCAAGGTCTGTTCCAATGAATCCTCTTCTCCTCAGTCATGCCAGGACGAACATCTTGGAATCCTTAGATGGCTGCAAGATGTGTCTCTTTGACTAGGTGCCATCTCTTCATCCAGCTGTGGTAGTTCACAAACCCATGGAGCCTGTTCTCCTTGACCACAACAGACAGGCTTTCTGAGATATCCCTTGATTTGTAGGGAAGCCTGCTACCTGATATCAAAAATGGCTTCCTCTGCCCTCTTCCCCATGGCAACATGAAACATATTAACCTTATCTTCAGGTAGAAATTCTGATTAGCTACTCTTGACCCCAATTCCCTTTCACCTTAGAAGTAAATGGACAGTTTACAGTACAACTGTTCACAACCCAATACCAACAACACTTTTCGGGGACTTTGGGAGACAGAGTCTACTCATTGTAAACTCAGAGGCTTCTGCCATTGTTTCTAAGCATAAATACCTCAGACCTTCTTCTCAGTAAAACAATCTAAGCCTTCCTCTGATCTCTAACAATCAAAATACCCAGGCTTGCAGCCAGTCAGGCTAAAGAATAGGTCACATGACCCACTTCCTTTACTCTAAACTAAAGCTACAATCCCAAAATACAATAATCTTACAAAGCTCATCACTGTAACACTAATCACAGCAATAAATCTCTATTAATTAGCCTACAACAGACCCAGGGTGAATATCCATATATATATATATATATATATATACACAGTGTGCAAAGATTGCATTTTTCCAACAAATTTGCTCAGATTCAGAGTCAACAGCACACACTCTGCAACTTAGGGGAAGGAGAACATATTGTGGAGCAGATGTTCCAGGGTGTAGCAAGAATAGAGAAGCTGGTGAGGAACACTGAGTGACTATCGGCAGACAAGGCAGGTCATGACAGGAGGAGGGGATAGTCTGATAGCTCTGAAGAACAGTCATAAAGACTCAAAACATGAACTCTGTTTCTCTCTCCGTAGATGCTGCCAGACCTGTAGAGTTTGTCCAGCATTTTGTGTTTTTATTTCAGATTTCCAGCACCTACAGTATTTTTGCTTTCATCAGGAGAGAATAGTCAACATGTGAAGCTGGATTTATCAAATAGGTCGACCTGGGACAGTGATGTGGACAAAAAGGGTAACACAAGAAGGCAGGAATTAAGTGACTACAACATATCGGGGAGTGGGTTACTCACTGGGGACCAATATGGTTAGCAAGACTAGGCCAGTGTTGGCTAAGGGAATTCTATAGTCTGGGGTAGAGTGAATCACGTCTATCAAAGAAACTGAGTCCCGAATGGTGTGTTGTTTCCCAGGATTGGGATATCACGTGGAAAGAGCAGCGGGATGGAGCTGGCGAGCAACCAGCTGATGTGTTTCATGTGCAAATGATCACAAGTTATTGCATTCAAAAAATCTCCACACCCTGGTTTTTTTTTCTCAATTATCTTCATCAGCTGATTACAGACACCAAAGCCAGTGGAAACTGTTTGTCAGCATCTACTCGAACAAAATCTATCACGATTTTGAACACCTCTATTAGATCTCCCTTTATCCTTCTCAGCTTTACAAGGAAGAACAATCCCAGCCTCTCCAGCCTCTGCTCTTCTTTCCCAATCGAATGAACCAATCTGAGAAAGCTACAGCAACAGAAGGTTAGAGAGAAACGTAAAAACCAATCAGACTTTGCCTGCTGTTGGTGGTTTCAGTAGCTGTATCACCCAGGATGTTAGTGAGGAGACAATTGAGCTTCGTTGTGAAGCTAGGTGATTATGGTTACAAGTGCAGCAGTGTCTGATATTGCACTTTTTAAAAAGTATTTACAGCACAGAAACAGGCCATTCAGCCCAACTGGTCTGTGCTGGCGTTTATGCCTCCTCCCAATCAGTATATCCTTCCATTTCGTTTCTCCTTTTGTGTTTAGCTAGCCCACCCTTAAATGCATTTATACTATTTGTCTCAGCCAATTACCACCCCATCAGTCTACTATTGATCATCAGTAAAATGCTGGAAGGAGTCATTAACAGTGCTATCAAGTGACACTTGCTTAGCAATAACCTGCTCACTGATGCTCAGTTTGGGTTCTGCCAGAGTCACTCAGTTCCTGGCCTCATTACAGCCTCGTTTCAAACACGGACAAAAGAGCTGAACTCCAGGAGGTGAGGTGAGAGTGACTGCCCTTAACATCAAGGCAGCATTTGACCGAGTGTGGCATCAAGGAGCCCTAGCAAAACTGGAGTCAGTGGAAATCAGGGGGAAAACTCTCCACTGGTTGGAGTCATACCTAGCACAAAGGAAGATGGCTGTGGTTGTTGGAGATCAATCATCTCAGCTCCAGGACATCACTGCAGGAGTTCCTCAGGGTAGTGTCCTCGGCCCAACCATCTTCAGCTGCTTCATCGTTGACCTTCCTTCCATCATAAGGTCAGAAGTGGGGATGTTCGCTGATGATTGCACAATGTTCAGCATCATTTGTGACTCCTCAGATACTGAAGCAGTCCATGTCCAAATGCAGCAAGACCTGGACAATATCCAGGCTTGGGCTGACAAGTGGCAAGTATCATTCATACCACATAAGTGCCATGCAATGATCATGTCCAACAAGAGAGAGTCTTACCAATGCCCCTTGATGTTCAATGGCATTACCATTGCTAAATCCCCCACTATCAACATCCTGGGGGGTTACCACTGACCAGAAACTGAACTGAACTAGCCATATAAATACTGTGGCTACAAGAGCAGGTCAGGGACTAGAAATCCTGCGGTGATGGTCTCACCTCCTGACTCCCCAAAGCCTGTCCACCATCTACAAGGCACAACTCAGGAGTGTGATGGAATACTCCCCACTTGCCTGGACGAGTGCAGCTCCCACAACACTCAAGAAGCTCAACACCACCCTGGACAAAGCAGCCCACTTGATTGGCATCCTATCCGTAAACATTCACTCCCTCCACCATCAATGACAGTAGCAGCAGTGTGTGTACCATCTACAAGATGCACTGCAGAAATACACAAAAGCTCCTTAGACAGCACCTTCCAAACCCACGACTGCTACCGTCTAGGAGGACAAGGGCAGCAGATAGATGGGAACACCACCACCTGCAAGTTTCTCTCCAAGTCACTCACCATCCTGACTTGGAAATATATCTCTGTTCCTTCACTGTCACTGGGTCAAAATCTTGGAACTCCCTCCCTAACAGCACTGTGGATGTACCTACACCACATGGACTGCAGCAGTTCAAGAAGGCAGCTCACCACCACCTTCTCAAGGGCAATTTGGAATGGGCAATAAATGCTGGCCCAGCCAGCGACACCCCTATGAATGACTAAAAAGAAAAGCTACCCCATATGGTACCATATTTTAGGCAAAGGAATTGAAAGACTCAGGAGAACAGAGGGATGGTGGTTCAGGGAAATTGGGGGAGAATTGCAGTGTTGGAGGGGGGTGGGATGGAGATACAAAGATACAAAGCACAAGAATGAGAATTCTAACTTCAAAGCACTGGTGGTTGGGACCCAATGAAGGCCAGTGACTTCAACGAGGGATAAATGAGCTTCAGTTACCAGAGGCAACTGCACTTCAGTCAAAAGCTTCAAGAGAGAGAAGGACCAACAATAGGGAGATGATGAGCAGAAAAAGGAACGAGGAGATTTCAAAAACCAAACTCTCCAAACACAAACCTTGCTGCTAAAAAATGTTGACAGCTTTCCAATTTCCTGCTGTATGCCAGGATCAGGCAGAAAGCAGCTCAGCTCCAACACGCACGTTTCTTGCCACGCATCCTGCCTACTTTGAAAAGCTGGGACACCCAGAGATAGGGAGAATAAAACACGTTAGGAAGAGAAAATCAAACTTTCCCAGAGGAACAATGGACCATATGCCAGTCAGCGGTGTGCAGGAGTACAGATGGCTAGGCAGGCAATTTTAAATGAAGGGCTTCATTATCGAGCAGATTTTTGGGGCAGCCAGAATGACAGAATTTTACAGCAAAAACCAAACAGGCCATTTAGGCCCAACTGCTCCATTCTTAAATAAGCCTCCTCCCTCCCCATCACCCATCACCCATCACCCATCACCAAATCCTCCTCTTACTTTCCGTGTTCTTCAATGGCTGTAAAGAACAAAATAAATGGGAGCAGGAATAGAGGCCATTCAGCCCTTTGAGCCTGTTCTTCCATTCAATATGATCATGCTTGATCATCCACTTCAGCTCCATTTTGCCACACTACTCCCCTTGTCCCTTAATCCATCAAACTCAGGGATTTACTCAATGACAGATCTTCCACAACTCTCTGGGGTAGAGAATTCCAAAGATTCACAACCCTCAGTGAATAAATTCCTCCTCATCTGTCCTAAATGGTCACAACAGTGCAAAAGATAAGGCTGAAGTATTTGCAACAATCTTCAGCCAGAAGTGCCAATTGGATGATCCATCTCAGCCTCCTCCGGAAGTCCCCAGCATCACAGATGCCAGTTTTCAACCAATTTGATTCACCCCACATGATAAAGAAACAGCTGAAGGAACTGGATGCTGCAAAGGCTATGGGCCCTGACAACATTCTGGCTATAGTACTGAAGATTTGTGCTCCAGAACTTGCCGCGTCCCTAGCCAAGCTGTTCTAGTACAGCTACAACACTGGTATCCACCCAGCTATGTGGAAAGTTGCTCAGGTATGTCCCATACTCAAAAAGTGGGACAATAACCTGCTCACTGATGCTCAGTTTGGGTTCTGCCAGGGAGTATCCAGCTTCTGACCTCATTAAAGTCTTGAATCAAAATAGACAAAAGAGCTGAGAGTGACTGCCCTTGACATCAAGGCAACATTTGACCAAGTTAGCAGCAAAAGGGCCCTGGCAAAACTGGAGTCAATGGGAATCGGGGAAAACTCTCCACTGGTTGGAGTCATACCTAGCACAAAGGAAGATGGTTGTGGTTGTTGGACGTCAGTCATCTCAGTTCCAGGACATCACTGCAGGAGTTCCTCAGGGTAGTGTCCTCGGCCCAACCATCTTCAGTTCCTTCATCATTGGCCTTCCTCACATCAGAAGGTCAGAAGTGGAAATGTTCGCTGATGATTGCGCCATGTGCAGCATCATTTGTGACTCCTCAGATACTGAAGCAGTCCATGTCCAAATGTAGCAAAACCTGGGGAATATCCAGGCTTGGGCTGACAAATGGCAAGTAATATTCGCACCACACAAGTGCCAGGCAATGACCATCTTCAACAAAAGAGAATCTAACACTGACATTCAATGGCATTAACATCGCTGAATCCCCCACTATCAACATCCTGGGGGGTTACCATTGAGCGGAAACTGAACTGGACTAGCCATATAAATACTGTGGCTACAAGAACAAGACAGAGGCTGAGAATTTTGTGGAGAGTAACTCACCTCCTGACTCCCCAAAGCTGGTCTACCATCCAAGGCACCAGTCAGGAGTTTGATGGAATAGTCTCCACTTGCCTGGATGAGTGCAGCTCCAACAACACTCAAGAAGCTCAACACCATCCAGGTTAAAGCAGCCTGCTTGATTGGCCCCAATCCACCAGCTTCAACATTCACCCTCTCCACCATCGACATACATATGGTACAGCATGCTGCCATTGTAAGATGCAGCAACTCACCAAGGCCCTTCAACAGCACCTTTCAAACCCATGACCTTTACCACCTTGAAGGACAAGGGCAGCAGATACATGAGACCACCACCACCTGCAAGTTCCCTTCCAAGCCACTCACCATTCAAACCTGGAACTATATAATTCTGGAGTGTAGGACACGTCCACCTAGAGTGAGATAAAGGGGGATGAGAAATGCACAAGAGACTAGAGTCAGAGGAACAGAGAGCTTTGGGTGTGTTGTTTGGTGGGGGGGTGCATGAGGTTATAAAGGTAGGGTTAAAGTGGAGGGATTTAAAAGAGAAGAATTTAACATTTCTGACAATGAGGGATCAGTGAGAAGGACAGGATATGAGCAGCAGGGGCTTGGAGGACTCGAGGTTCATGAAGGGGAGAGAAAGGGAAGCCCACAAGTGGAGTACAGATTTAGAAGTGGAGAAGTCATGTACAAGAGCTTCGGTAGCATATGGGTTGATATAGGGGAAAGGTGTTGTCATGGTAATCGGTCAGTTAGCTCAGTTGGCTGAATGGCTGGTTCATGATACAGAGGAACACCTACAGCACGGGTTCAATTCCTGTACCAGCTGAGGTCATCCATGAAGACCCTCCCTTCTCAACCTCACCCCTGCATGAGGTGCGGTGACCCTCAGGTTAAACTTATCACCAGTTGTCTCTCTGGATGGGAGAGCAGACTACGCTGACTTTCATTTTCAATGGAAATTGGCCCTTGTTCTGAATGGCTATTGGGAGGATATTCTTTTCCCAGAGAGAGTAATGAGCCTCTGCAATGAGCTGCTGGCTGGTGTTCTGTGTGCTGACTTCCTGCCTTGAAGGAGGAGCTGGACCAGCTCCTGACTGGAACGGCACAGCAGGTCTGTGTGATCCCCTGACCTGGTCCTTCATTGCCCTGACCTTTTCCCTGTTTTTTTGCCTCTCCCAGAAGATTACATGGCAGAGTATGTGTTCAGTCTGGATACTCCAGTTACCAGGTGCGTAGGGAAGACTTGAAGGACCAGCTGATCCTTTCCTGTGTGAATGTTCATAGCTGGGGAGGGGGGCGGTGTGGTGTGTGTAGGGGGGTGCAGTTCAGAAACTCTACTCGGTGTTAAACAGGTTGCCAGGATTACAAACTGTCTTTTCAACCCATGAGAGTAAATATTAGTCACATTGCAATTATAAACACGCTGTAAAAATAGAATTAGAGTAGGTAGTTACATTGCATTGGTGTTTTACAATGGAGTGTCAAAGTAGCCTTGTGATAGGCACAGACACTGCCTTTTGTACAAAGCCCAAGGGTTGAATTGGTGCTGCCCACCAGGTAAATGTGGACTGGGAGCTATCTAATCAGCCCTACTAACTTCAAAACCTCTTCAGAAGAAAGTTCTTCCTTAGCTGTTAACTTCCTGACCATATCCACTGCTTCCTGCTCCACAGTACAAGCAGGGTCAGCAACCAGAGGAGGCAGAAGATAATTAAAGAACCATGGTGTATTGTTACCACCTGGGATGCACTCCCTGAAATGAAGGATTCAATAGTGACATTCAAAATTGGATTCGATTTCAGTTACGATAGCTGGATTGGAGAAGATGGAGCTGTTTTCACTGGAGAGGAGAAGGCTGAGAGGAGATGTGATCGAGGTATTCAAAATCCTGAGGGGTCTAGGCAGAGTCTATAGGGGAAAAACTGCTCCCATTGGTGGAAGGATAGAGTTCAAAGAGGACACACATTGAAGATAATCGGCAAAAGAAGCAATGGCAACACGAGGAAAAGCTTCCACGCACAGTGAGCGGTTAAGAGCTGTTAAGAGAACGCGCTGCCCGAAAGTGTGGTGGAGGCAGGTTCAATCGAGGCATTGAAGAGGGAATTAGACTGTTATCAGAAAAGGAAGAATGTGCAGCATTATGGGGAGGAGGTGGGGCTGTGGCCTTCATTTTAAAAACGAGTGGGGAGAGCAGCTGATTGGCGATTAGGATTAGTGAGTATTTCTAGTCTTTAAGGTAAAATTAAGGTCTTTAGTTTGTGTTTAGGTGTCTAGTCCTTATTTTTCCTTTCTTAAAAATAGCTTAAGATCGATATTGGTGTGTTAAAAAAAATTACAATAAATTGTTAATAGTGGGGATACTAGAATAATTAATTAATTAATTAAACAAAATATGATAGCAATGGCAGGATGGGTGATGTGTTGCTGCTGCAGCATGTGGGAAATGGTGGACACCAAGGTGATCCAGAGCGAACACATCTGTACCAAGTGTTTGCAGCTTGAGGATTTTCGGATCCGAGTTAAGGAGCTGGAGTCCGAGCTGCAGACATTGAGTCACATCAGGGAGGGGGAAAGTTACCTGGACACTTTGCTCCAGGAGGTGGTCACACCCCTCAGATTAGATCATTCAAATGTGGTCTGTGATCAGGGACAGGAGGGGGCGACTGCAGGTGAGGCTGGTATGGGGACCCAGGGGCTAGCGTTCGAGGAGCCTCAGCCCCTGCAACTGTCCCATAGTTACAAGGTTCTTGCAAGCTGTGTGGACAAGAGCGGAGACTGCAGGGTGAATGAGCAAACTGACCACAGCACCATGGTACATGGTACAAGTGGGAGGAGGAGATAGAAACGTAGTAGTGGTAGTGGACAGTATAATTAGGGGGATGGATACTGTTCTCTTCAGCCATGAACATGAGTCCCGAAGGCTGTGTTGCCTGCCCGGTGCCAGGGTTAAGGACATCTCCTCAGGGCTAGAGAGGAACCTGGAGTGGGAGGGGAGGGATCCAGTTTTCGTCATCTACGTTGGTACCAACCACATAGATAGGACTAGAAAGGAGGTTCTGCTGAAAGAATTTGAACAGTTAGGAGCTAAATTAAAAAGCAGAACCTCCAAGGTAATAATCTCGGGATTACTACCAGAGCTACGGGCAAACTAGCATTGGGTAAATAAAGTCAAGAAGTTAAATGCTTAAGGCTCAAAGATTGGTGTGGGAGGAATGGGTTTTAGTTCATGGGGCACTGGCACCAGTACTGGTGTAGGAGGGAGCTGTTCTGGTGGGATGGGCTTCACCTGAACTGTGCTGGGACCAGTGTCCTGGTGAATTGAATAACTAGGGCTGTAGAGACGGCTTTAAACTAAATAGAAGGGAGGAGGGTTCTGGAGAGGGGATACATAGGCTTACAAAAGGATATGGCAGCATTGCAGAGCAGCTATTTAGGTAAGGATATCCAAAGTGTGACAGGAAGGGACCTATTTGCTGCTTTTTTTTTAAATATTTGTATACTCTGTCCCTTCCTGTCACACTCTGGGTATCACTACCCAAATTCAAAGGGGGAGAAATGGTAAAAAGGCAAAATTAATGGCTCTTTACTTAAATGCATGCAGTATTCAGGACAAAATAAATGAATTAATGGCACAAAAAGAGATTAATGAGTATGATCTTATACGGAGATATGGTTACAAGGAGATCAAAGTTGGGAACGACATATTCAGAGGTATGTGACTTTTTGAAAGGACGGGCAGGAAGGAAAGGGTGGTGGGGTAGCTTTGTTAGTACGAGATCGAGTAAGTACAATAGCAAGAAATGATCTTGGATCGGAATATGTAGAATCCATATGGGTGGAGGTAAAAAAGTAACGGGGGAAGACGACACTGGTGGTAGTAACTATACTGTAGGACAGAAAAAAAATCAGGAGATAATGAGGGCATGTAAAAAAGGCAGTATATTAATCAAGGGTGACTTCAACCTTCATGTAGATTGGGAAAATCAAATTGCCACGAGCTAGAATGGGCAGAATTTTCTGTTTGCCGGGCGGATGGGCCCGGCCCAATCTCCGGCAGGTGGGGGGCCGATCCCCGCCGGAGAAGCGGGTCCTGCTGGCATTTTACATGGGCGGGCCAATTAAGGCCCGCCCAGCGTGACATCCGGCAGGAAGTGCTTCCTGTGCGCGCGGGGGGGGGGGGGATTCCCTAAAAGCGAGAGTGCGCCCTTCCGCGCATGCACACAAAAAGAGCGCCCATCTCCCTGAGGCTAAGTGCAGCCTCAGGGGGGATCGCTTCCACTTTGAAAAATATGAAAACTAGAAAAAAAAAATTCCCTAACACGTCCCCTTCATATGACAATGTCACATGAGATGGGACATGCTCATAATTTACACAATAACTTTATTAAACTGTTTAAAACCCTGCATGAAACCCCACCTCACCGGTGGATGAGGTTTCATGTTTTCTCTATTTGTCGCCGGGGCTCCTGGCCGACCAGCCAACCTTAAGGTTGGAGAGGCAGGTCCTTTAATTGGTTAAGTGATCCTGTCAATGGCCTCAATTGGCCGTTGACATGTCGGCGGGCCTGCAGCTGATTTTGCTGCGTCCCCGCCTTCCTGAAAATTTAAATGGGGCTGGATGACATTGGGGGTTCCACCTGATGCCATCCTGCGTCATTTTACACATCAGTGAGTGGGCCCCGCCCCCTGCTCGCTGACGGCAAAATTCTGCCCATAGAGCGTATTCGGGACAGTTTCCTAGAACAGTACGTTGTGGATCCAACCAGGGATCAGGCTGTTTTGGATCTGGTAATGTGTAATGAGGCAGGTTTAATAAATGATCTCCAAGTAAAAGATCTCCGAGGAAACAGTGACCATAACATGGCACAATTTAGCATTCAGTTTGAGAGTGAGTAACTTGGATTGGAAGCAACTGTGCTAAGTTTAAATAAGGGTAATTACGATGGAATGAGGGCAGAACTGGCTGGAGTGGACTGGGAAAGGGGTTTAGCAGAACATTGGCAGACGTTTAAGAAAATAGTTCACGACTCACAACAAAGATATAATAGTGAGGAAGAAGGATTCAAGGAAGGGGATAAACCAACCTTGGTTAACCAAGGAAGTTAAGGATAGTATGAAATTGAAGGAAAGAAAACATACAGTGTGGCAAAGATTAGTGTTTAACCAGAGAATTTGGAAAGTTTTAAAAACCAACAAAAGTGAGAAAATAAACTTTGAGGGTAAACTAGAAAGTAATACAAAAATGGGCAGTAAGAGCTTCTTTAAATATATAAATAGGAAGAGAGAGGCCAAAGTGAACATAGGCCCTTTAGAGAATGAGGCTGGGGAAATAATAATGGGGAACCAGGAAATGGAAGAGGAGCTAACTAAATACTTTGCATCAGTCTTCACGGTAGAAGACACTAATAGCATTCCAAAAATACTAAATAATCAAGGGGCAAAAGGTGGGGGAAGGAAATAAATACAATAACTATCACTAATGGGGCTAAAGGCCGATAAGTCCCTTGGACCTGATGGGTTGCATCCTAGGATATTAAAGGAAGTAGCTGCAGAGATAGTGGATGTACTGGTCGTAATCTTCCAAGAATCCTTAGATTCTGGAAAAGTTCCAGAGGATTGGAAAACTGCCAGTGTATTCAAAAAGGGAGGGAGACAAAAAAACAGGTTGAAAAAATAGGTTAGTTAGCTTAACATCTGTTATTGGGAAAACGTTAGTCTATTATAAAGGATGTAATAGCAAAGCATTTAGAATTACATAATCTAATCAAGCAGAGTCAGTATGGCTTCATGAAGGGGAAATCATGCCTGACAAATTTATTAAAATTCTTTGAGGTGGTAACAAGCAGGATAGATAGAGGGGAATGAGTAGATGTAATATATTTGGATTTCCAAAAGGCTTTTGATACAGTACCGCACATAAGGCTACTTAATAAGATAAGAGCCCATGGTGTTGGGGGTGGTATATTAGCGTGGATAGAGGACTGGCTAACTAATAGGAGACAGAGTTGGGATAAGGGGGGCATTTTTCGGGATGGCAACCTGTAACTAGTGATGTACCACAGGGATCAGCGCTGGGGTCACAATTATTTACA
Organism: Carcharodon carcharias; assembly: GCF_017639515.1. NCBI lineage: Eukaryota > Metazoa > Chordata > Chondrichthyes > Lamniformes > Lamnidae > Carcharodon > Carcharodon carcharias. The sequence continues at coordinate 11,093,055 of NC_054468.1, read as the reverse complement.
ATATATATTAATGACTTGGGTGAGGGAAGTGAATGTACTATCGCCAAGTTTGTGGATGATACAAAAATAGGCGGGAAGGCAAGTGGTGAGAATGACACAAGGAGTCTACAGAGAGATATAGACAGGTTAAGTGAGTGGGCAAAAAACTTGGTAGATGGAATATATTGTGGGAAAGTGTGAGGTTATGCATTTTGGCAGGAAGAATAAAACAGCTGAATATTATTTAAATGGAGAATAGGCTGAAGAAAGCTGCAGCACAGAGGGATTTGGGGGTCCTTATGCATGAATCCCAAAAAGCTAACATACAAGTTCCACAGGTAATAGGGAAGGCAAATGGAATGTTGGCCTTTGTTTCAAAGGGAATGGAGTATAAAAATAGGGAAGTCTTGCTAAAACTATACAAGGCACCAGTTAGACCACACCTAGAATACTGTGAACAGTTTTGGTCCCCTTATCTAAGGAAAGATATACTGGCATTGGAGGCAGTCCAGAGAAGGTTCACTAGGTTGATCCTGGGGATGGAGGGATTTTCTTAAGAGGAGAGGTTGAGTAGGTTGGGCCTGTACTTATTGGGTTTTCGAAGAATGAGATGCGATCTTATTGAAACTTAAAAGATTGTAGGAGAGCCTAGGACCAGAGGGAATAATTTCAGAATAAGGGGGCGCCCATTTAAGGCAGAGATGAGGAGGAATTTCTTCTCTCAGAGGGTAGTGAATCTGTGGAATTCTTTACCCGCAGAGGGCTGTAGAGGCTGGGTCGTTAAGTATATTCAAGGCTAAGATAGACAGATTATTAATCAGTAAGGGAATCAAGGTTATGGGAAAAGGCAGGAAAGTGGAGTTGAGGATTGTTAGATCAACCATGATCTCACTGAATGTTGGAACAGACTCGATGGGCTGAATGGCCTACTTCTGCTCCTATGTCTTATGGTCTTATGGATGAATTGTTCATTTGGAAAGCCAGCACAGGCATGGCAGACTGAACGGAATCCTTCTGTGCTGTAACAATCCTGTAATTTCTTTGGATGAATACTTAAAGAGAATAAAAATTAGACTGCTGTCAGGAAATGCAGGCAAGTAGGAATAAATGGATAGCTCTTTCAAAGAGCTGGTATGGGCATTATGGATTGAATGATTGAGCATGGGGTTGTGGTGAAAAGGAAATATAGAATCGTACAGCACAGGAAGGTGGTCATTTGGTCCATCATGCTTGTGCTGGTGCATCAGCTGTGGTTCAGTGGGTAACACCCTCACCATCGAGTCAGAAGGTAGTGGGTTCGAGTCCCACTCTCTGACTTGGCCACAAAAATCAAGACTTACACTCCAGTGCAATGCTGAGAGTGTGTTGCACTGTTGCAATTTTTCAAGGACATTTAGGGATGGTCAATAAACGCTGGCCCTGCCAACGATGTTCAACATCCCACGAACTAATATGAGGAAAAAGGTGCCGGCTTTCATTTAACTGCTTTCTCCGGAGAATATTTCAAAGAGCTCCAGGGGAGTTCTCCCTTGCATCCTGATTAATATTTAACCCTCAACCAACATCAGTTACCTGGATATGATCACGTTGCTGTTTGTGGGAGCGTGCTGCATGCAAATTGGGTGCTGTGCTTTTTAAAAATGTATTCTTTCATGGGATGTTCCAAGGCCAGCACATGCTGCCTATCCCTAATTGCCCTCAAGTGGCTTGCTCAGCCATCTCAGAGGGCAGTTAAGAGTCAGCCACTTTGCTGTGGGTCTGGAGTCACATGTAGGCCAGACCAGGTAAGGATTCCAGATTTCCTTCCCTGAAAGACATTAGTGAGCCAGATCGGTTTTTATGATAATCAATGATAGCTTCATGGTCACCAGTTCTGACACTAGCTTTCAATTGCAATTTTATTTCTGTTATTGGCTAAATTCAAATTCCACCATGTCCCCAGAGCATTAACCTGGTTTCTGGATTATTAGTTCAGTGATGTTCCCACTACGCCGCCTTAATGTTTGCTACACTACAACAGTGACTAGACATCAAATGTGCTTCATTGGCTGTAAAGTGCTTTGAGACCTCCTGTGGGCATGATTGACGCATCTCCGAATCCCACTCCAGAGAGTCCAGCACATAACCAAGGCCAAAGCTCCCACTGCAGTACTGAGGGAGTGCTGCACTGTTGGATAGCAGTCTTTTGGACGAGATGTCAAACTGAGGTCCCATTTGACTTCTCAGGTGGATGTAAAAGATCCTATGGAGGTTACTTGGAAAAACACGGGGCAGTTCTCCCCCCTGCCCCAGGCTAATATTAAGCTCTCATCCAACATCACAAAAAACAGATTAACGGCCTAGGTCAGCAGGCACTGCAACTGCCCACAAGGTTATTCTGTGCCCCAGTGGAACTGCTCCTTTTCAGTCGATCCAATTGAAGCAGAATTGGATCAGAGCAGCCTCTCCAGAGTAAGACTGGTGGACGTAGGAGAGTCAAAGGAAGGTGAGGACACAACTCCCTTTTTAAGGCACTAGCTGCCACACTTGGGTAAGTTTTTAAAGGTCTTGAGTCTTTTAGTGAACGAGTGTGGGTTAGTGAATGGGTGAATGAGTGGGTGAGTGAGCAGTCAGGTCAGGTCAGGTGGGGTTGGCTGTGGTGCTCAGTTCAATTACACTCGCTGATCTCCAAGTTAGACCAGCTATTAACCAGGATAAATAGCCAGGTAAATCCTGTGTTATCTGGCCCAACTCTGACACTGAGCTCAGGGTCGGAGACATTTGCGTATTGTCCCAGACAGCGCAAAATCAGCCCATTGGAAACTTAAAACGTCCCAGGCAATTTCAGCACACATGCACGTGTCCAGACTTTCACAGGGCCCTGACGCGCAACACAGGTTTAGGTTCAGATTTTCTTCCTCTGGACACCTGAAGATTGGGGAGCTGTTGTGTGCAAATGAACTGCCGCGTTTCCTAGAGTAGAAGAGCTCAAGGCCGAGGTGGAAGACTCTTGATCTCAGGGAACCAAGGGATTTAAGGAATGGGTGAGAAAGTAGAGGGTTAAGATCAGATATGATCATATCGAATGGCAGAGCAGGATTGAGGGGCCGAATGATCTATTTCTGCTCATTTTCTAAAAATGTTCTTATGACTACACTTCAAACAGTACTTCATTGACCGAGGTCATTAAAAGGTGCTGTATAAAAGGCCTATCCAGTCTTCCCTACAAGGATAGGTTGTTCAGCATATTTGAACCCACACTGCATTCAGACTAAATGACAATACAGCCCTCAGTTCTGAGGGAGCATTGCTGAAGGATATCATAGCTATGTGTTCGATAAAATCCCAAAGGATTGTAAAAATAGAAAGCAATGGAAAAGAAGCACCCTTTTTAACATGGGCCTGTTTAAGGCCCAGGCAGTGATTTATGGGGAATACAGGGCAGAGAGACATAAATCAGCCCGAGTTACAAAGTGATTAATGTGGCATGAAAGCACAGCTGCTGAACTACACGTACTACACACTGCACCCCCCCCCCCATCATAAATTCACACTTCTGCTATAGTTAGGTTTGGCACTGGGGGAAGAGAAGTTAATGTGATGCAGAAGGAAAGAGGCAGAATTCGTGCTATCCTTCTTCCCCTGTTCCTCAGGATTTGTGGCCAGATCCCGTGCTGGATGGCCTACATTGGTTCCTGGTCCGGTTCCACCATAACTTTAAAATTCCCAACCTTGTTTTCAAACCTGCCCGTGACCTCACCCCCTTCGCAACCTCCGTAATCTCCTCCGGCCCTGGAACCCTCCAAGATCTCTGCACCCCCCTTCAACTTCTGGCCTCTGAAAAGTCCCCAGTTTTTAAAATCACTCCACATTAATGGCTGTGCCTTCAGCTGCCTAGGCCCGAAGCTGCTTGTTAAACCTCGTCGCCTCCCTACCGCTCTCCCTTCCTTCAAGATGCTCTTTTAAAATCACTCTCTTTGACCAAGCTTTTACGCAAATATCCTAGTGTTTCCTTCTGTGGCCTGGTGTCAAAGTTTGTTTGATAACCCTGTTGTGAAGTGCCTTGGGATGTTTAACTCACGTTGAAAGCTTTGTACAAATGCAAATTGTTGTTTTTGGCTGTCAAGCCCCTTGGATAGAATACAGAGGATGTTTTCCTGAATTGAGCTAGAGTTGAGATTACAGTTAATTGGAGAGACTGGAGAAACTGGGATTGTACTCCTCAGAGCAGGAGAAGTATAAAAAAGATTTAATTGAGGCATTAAAAGTTGAGAGAATTTTGATGGAACAAGTAACGAGAAACTGTTTCTACTGCCAAGGTGGCTGTAACCAGGATGGCTGGGAGCAGGGGATCAGACTTAAAGCAATTGGCAAAAGAACTAGAGAAGAAATGAGGACCAATTTCATCACAAAGTCTCATTATGAATGCAAAACGTGAGAGGGTGAGGAAAGCAAAAGGCAACGGAACACAGGACAAACAAGCATGAACATGCCATACTAAAAACTACTAATAGCTAGTCAGTGAAGGAAGAATCCAGAGCCAGAGCTTGTCTTTACTTGGTATAGATTTATTCACACAGTGAATCATTACAGGTGTATTTCCCTAGGCTTGACTCACACCCTGTGTCAGTTTCTCTTTATATGTGCTCAAGTAACCAGCCAAATAGCATCCTCCACCTCTTTACACTTAACTTCAATTGATACAATTATCAGAGTAGACAACTCAGCCCCTCGAGCCCAGTCTGCCATTCAACATGATCATGGCTGATGTCTGGCCTCAGCTCCACTTTCCTGCCTTCTCCCCATCTTCCTGGATTCCCCGAGAGATAGAATAAATCTCTGCCTTAAATACGTTGAATGATGGAGCATTCACAACCCTCTGGGGTAGGGCATTCCAAAATTAACATCTCTGCGAGTGAAGGAATTTCTCAAAATCTCATTCGTAAATGATTGGCCCCTTATTGTGAGATGTGTCCTTGTGTTCTAGATTCCCGACCCTGGGGAAACAACCTCTCAGTGTCTACTCTGTCAAGCCCCTTTACAATCTTATATGTTTTAATGAGATCCCCTCTCATTCTTCTAAACTCCAGTGATTGTAGACCCAAACTATTTAGCCTATCATAGGGCAATCCTCTCATCCTTGGAACCAATCTAATGAATGTTCATTGTACTGCCTCCAAGGCAAGTATATTCTTAAATATTGAGACTAAAACTGTGCAGTGCTCCAGGTGTGGTCTCACCAAAGACTGATAAAATTGTAGCAAGACTTCCTTACTCTTCTACTCCAATCCCATTGCAATAAAGGCCAACATGCCACTTGTCTTCTTAATTGCTTGCTGCACCTGGATGCTAACTTCATGTTCCTTGTGCAAGTGTCTCTGGACATCAATGTTTAAACATTTCATGCCTTTTAAAAAATATTCTCATAAGCAAAGTGTAAAACCTCACACTTCCCCACATTATATTCCCTCTGCCATCTTGTTGCCCACTTACTTAACCCGTCCAGATCTCTTTTGAAGCCTATGTCCTCCTCACAGTTTGTCTTCCCACCTAGCTTTGTGTCATCAGCAAACTTAGATATGTTACTCTCGGTCTCCTTGCCTAAGTCATTAATATAGGTTGTGAATAGCTGAGGCCCCAGCACTGAGCCTTGTGGCACTCCATTAGTGATGGCCCCCCAGCCTGAAAATAACCCATGTATTCCTATTCTCTTTTATTCCCGTCCATATCCTCTATCCATACTAATATATTACTCCGAACTCCAAGAACTCTTATCTAGTGTTAATCTTTTACGTGGCACCTTATTGGATGCCTTTTGGGAAAGATAGTGATTGGACAAGTGCTTGAAGAGAACTAACTTGCAGGCTAGTGAGAAAGAGTTGGCATGTGGGACAGTATTGGATCACTCTTTCAAAGACATGACAGACCTGGGGCTTCTTTTGCACTGTAGGATTCTATAATTTTACAAATTCAAGACACTGCTCAGAACTTCCCAATGTAAAAGGTCTCATAGAAACATAGAAAATAGTAATAGATTGTTTGGCCTTTTGAACCTGCTCTGTCATTCAATATGATCATAGCTGATCTTCTATCCCAACTCCATACTCCCCCTCTCCCCATATCCCTTGATGCCTTTGGAGTCCAGAAATCTATCTATTTCCTTCTGAAATATATTCAGTGACTTGGCCTCCACAGCCTCTGGGGTAGAGAATTCCACACGTTCACCACCCTCTGACTGAAGAACTTTCTCCTCATTTCAGTCCTAAATGGTCTACCCCATATACTGAGACTGTGACCCCTTGTTCTAGACCCCCCCAGCCAGAGGAAATATCATCCCTGCATCCAGTCTGTCCATCCCTGTCAGAATTTTATATGTTTCAATGAGATCCCCTCTCATTCTTCTAAACTCCAGCGAATACAGGCCTAGTCAGCCCAATCTCTCCTCATACAACAATCCTGCCATCCCAGGAATCAGTCTGGTGAACCTTTGCTGCACTCCCTCTATGACAAGTATAACCTTTCTTAGGTAAGGAGATCAAAACTGCACACAATACTCCAGGTGTGGTCTCACCAAGGCCCTGTACAGCTGCAGGAAGACATTCCTGCTCCTGTACTCAAGTCCTCTCACAATGAAGGCCAACATACCATTTGCCTTCTTAACTGCTTGCTGCACCTGCATGCTTGCTTTCAGTGATTGGTGTACAAGGACACCCAGGTCCCTTTGTACATCAACATTTCCCAATCTATCACCATTTAAATAATGCTCTGCTATTCTGTTTTTCCTACCGAAAACCCATTATACTGAATCTGCCATGTATTTGCCCAATGACTCAGCCTATCTAAATTACCCTGAAGCCTCTTAACACCATCCTCACTGTTCACATTCCCACCAAGATTCGTGTCGTCAGCAAACTTGGAAATAATACATTTGATTCCCTCATCCAAATCATTGGTATATACTGTGAATAGCTGGGGCCCAAGCACTGATCCCTGTGGTACCCCACTAGTCACCACCTGCCACTCCGAAAAAGACCCATTTATTCCTACTCTGTTTCCTGTCTGCTAACCAATTCTCAATCCCTGCCAATATAACATCCCCAATCTCACGTGCTTTAATTTTACACATTAACCTCTTAGGTGGGACTTTATCAAAAGCTTTCTGAAAATCCAAATACACCACATCGACGGGTTCTCCCTTATCTATTCTGCTAACATGTTAAAGGACATTTTACATCTCTCAGAAGTCTGGGTGCTTGGAAGCAACAGCAATTAGAACCGGTTAAACCGGCTTTAATCTGGAATTGCCATGTAACCACAGAATTTTACATACAAAGCCCTGGTCTTTTTGGTCTTCAATCTGATTTTAGCATGACTCTTGAAAGGCATGAAGAGTCTCCGTTTCCACCACTGCAAGAGATCAGAGTGTTATTTTTTTTCCGGGGTGAACCGAGACTAAATAAAAAATACTGCAAACGGTGGAAATACTCAGCAGGTCTGGCAGTATCTGTGGAGAAAGAAAAAAGTTAACATTTCAGGTCGATGACCCTTCACAGACTCGGGGGAGTGCAGATGAGTGCCATCATGTGCACAAGAACACATGCACCACTGGGCACGGGAGAGAAAGCGGTCTGTCCAACATTTGGCTTCTGCAGGTCACAACTCTCCCAGGTGGGCTGCAAGCAAGGCAACCTATTACATTGCAGGCTGAACTTTTCTATTCAACCTGAGAAATAATACACAGCATACAAACAAGCCATTTGACCCAGATATACCTTCCTCCCACCCCCTTCCAATACCCTTCCATTCCTTTCTCCTTCATTTCTTTATCTAACTTCCACTTAAATAATATTGTTCACCTCAGCTACTCCCTGTGGTAGAGTTCCACATTCTCATCACTTTCTGGGAAAAGACATTTTTTTTCCGATTTTCCCATTAGGCTTATTAGTGACTATCTTATATTTATGGCCCTTAGGTCTCTCTCAGAAGTAGGAACAACATCTCTATGTCTACCCTACCAGAATCTCTAAGGCCTCTGTCAGATCACCTATCAGTCTTCTCCTTTTGAGCCATTGGTCAAACTCATGGTGATCTTTCTCAACTCTTCCCATCACTGCATCGATATCTGAGACCCCCATTGAAATGCTGTCTGTGTTGTTAAAGGTTCTATACAAGTTAATTTTCCTGTAGGTACATTAAAAACAATACAAAAGATCCTGCTCACTAATAGCCAGTCTACCTTCCAGGGAATGCCTTTCTTTCCTCCAGTACAAATGCGATAATATTTACATAGCACCTTTGACATGGGAAAACCATCCCAAGGCATTTTGCAGCTGCATAAATCAAGACCAAAATTGACATGAAGCTAAAGAAGGGGACATTACGACAGCTGAACAAAATCTTGATCAAAGCGTTGGCATTTAAGGAGGGTGGATCTTAATGGAGGAGGGGTTTAGGGAGAGACGTTCAGAACTTAGGGGCTAGGTGGCTGATGGGTAGCAGAGGTAGACTTGCTCCTGTTCATGTGCCGAGATCACATAGTGATCAGAAGGGGATTTCCTTCAGTGCTTTAACCACTTTCACATCAGTGACAGAAAATTGAAATTCGCACATTCCTGTCCAGATGGTCACATTGGATAGCTCTTTCAAAGGGCTAGCACAAGCACAATGGGCTGAATGGCCCCTTCCTGTGTTGCATCATTCTATGGAGTGAACTATTTCTTCACTTCCCATTTACTTTTAAGCTCCTAATTAATATTCCATTCACCATACTATGCCTGCAATGTGCTGCAGCCGATTCTTGATTGAAAATCAACTGCTTAATTTCAAAGTGCTGGAGGTAATGCTTTATTTCATAAATTACAATGATCAAACACACCTCTCCCAAGAGTGATGCCGACATGATGCTGCTTCTAATGGTCACAATTGGCTGCACCCTGATAATCTCTGAACCTGAATTATTATTAATTACCCCAAAGGAACGGTCCATTTGGAAAAGGAATTGAAGGTGTCAGCTCAACATTTGGATTTGAAATGGTATGTTATTCTTCAAATTCTTAACCAAATTCAAGGCCAGAGGGTGGAACAAAGATTTCCTCTTTTTAAAAAAAAACAAAGTAAATTGTGGTGATCTAGAATGTGCTGCCTGAAAATTTGAAGGAAGCAGATTCAATATTTCTTAATTTCAAAGGGAATGGAGTATGAAAATGGGAAAGTCTTGCTAAAACTATATACAAGGCAGTAGTCAGACCACACCTGGAATACTGTGGACAATTTTGGTTCCCTTATCTAAGGAAAGATATACTGGCATTGAAGGCAGACCAGGAAAGGTTCACTAGGTTGATCTCCGGTATTTTCTTACAAGGAGAGGTTGAGTAGGTTGGGCCTGTACTCATTGGAATTTAGAAGAATGAGAGACAACCTTATTAAAACATATAAGATTCTTAGGGGGATTGACAGGGTAGATGCTGAAATGTTGTTTCCCCTTGTGGGAGAGTCTAGGACCAGAGGGCATAATCTCAGAGCGAGGAGTTGTACATTTAAGACAGAGATGAGGACTCGGAGGGTAGTCAATCTGCAGAATTATTTGCCACAGAGGGCTGTAGAGGCTGGGTCATTAAGTATATTCAAGGCTGAGACAGACAGATTTTTAATCAGTGAGGGAAGTGAAGTTGACGATTATCAGATCAGCCATGATCTCATTGAATGGCGGAGCAGACTCGATCGGCTGAATAGCCTACTTCTGCTCCTAAAGTCTTATTAATAATTTTCAAAAGGGAATTGGATAAACAATTGAGATGGAAAACTTTGCAGGGCTGTGGGAAAGAGAATGGGGTGGGGGGGAAGCGGGGGCAGCGGTGGGATGTGGGGTGGTGGGCAGGGAATAGGACTATTTGAATACACCTTCCAAAGAGCTGACATAGGCCCAATGGGCCATTTTTAAAACTTCTTCAGGCCAGCATTTATTGTCCATTCCCAATTGCCCTTAAGTTGAACTGCTGAAGTCCTTGTGGTGTAGTTGGAAGGGAGTTCTAGGATTTTGACCCAGCAGTGAAGGAATCGTGCTATTTTTCCAAATTGGGATTGTGGGTGGCTTGGAGGGGAACTTCCAGGTGGTGGTGTTGCCATGCACCTGCTGCCCTTGTCCTTCTAGCGGGTCACGATTTTGGAAGGTGCTGTCAAAGGAACCTTTATGTGTTTCTGCAGTGCATCTTGCAGATGGTACACACTGTTGCCACTTGCCTGGATGAGTGCAGCTCTGTGTGTACATGTTGAAGGCGGTGAATGGAGTGCCCATCAAGCGGGCTGCTTTGTCCTGGATGGTGTCAAGATTCTTGAGTGTTGTGGGAGCTGCACTCATCCAGGCAAGTGGGGAGTATGATGGACAGGCTTTGTGGAGTCAGGAGGTGAGTTACTCGCTGCAGGATGTTGTCTAGAGGAATACTGGGGAAGATCAAACAGAAAAAGAAAGCGTACGATAGGCACAAAGAACTAAGCACTGCAGATAGCCGAGCCGAATATAGGAAGTGCAGGGACAAAGTAAAAAATGAAATAAGGAAATCAAAGAGAGGGCATGAAAAAAGTTTAGCAAATAAAGTTAAAGATAACCCAAAGATGTTTTACCAATACATTAATGCTAAAAGGTTAGTTAAGGAAAAAGTGGGACCTATCAGAGATGAAGATGGAAACTTGTGTGTAGATTCAGAGGCTGTGGGAAGGGCTTTGAATGAATATTTTGTCTCCGTGTTTACAAAGGAAAGGGAAGATGTAGCTATAGTATTCCAGGAGGAACACTGCGAGATATTGGACAGGATAGTCATAAAAAGAGAGGAAGTACTTGAAGGGTTGAAATCCTTGAAAACTGATAAGTCACCAGGGCCAGATGGATTGTTTCCGAGGCTGCTGAAGGAAGTCAGGGAGGAGATAGCAGGTGCTCTGAGGATGATTTTCCAATCTTCACTAGATACCGGGGAGGTACCGGAGGACTGGAGAAATGCAAAGCTAGTTCCATTGTTTAAAAATGGATCAAAGGAAATACCAAACAATTATAGGTTAGTTAGTCTTACATCGATGGTGAGCAAATTAGTAGAATCAATCCTCAGAGCTAGGATTAACTGTCATGTGGAAACGCATGGACTAGTCAGGGATGGTCAGCATGGATTTGTTAAAGGAAGGTCTTGCCTCACAAATTTGATTGAATTCTTTGAGGAAGTGACAAGAAGGGTTGATGAAGGTAGTGCAGTGGATGTTCTGTACATGGATTTTAGCAAGGCATTTGACAAGGTCCCACATGGCAAATTGGTCAGGAAAGTAAAAGCCCATGGGATTCAGGGTAATGTGGCAAACTGGATAAAAGGTTGGTTTTGTAACAGGAAACAAAGGGTAATGGTCGATGGATGCTCTTGTGAATGGAAAGTTGTCTCAGGTGGTGTTCCACAGGGCTCAGTGTTGGGATCCTTGCTGTTTGTGTTATATATTAACGATTTGGACGTGAATGTTGGGGGGGGGCACGATTGGGAAATTTGCAGATGACACAAAGATTGGCCGAGTAGTGGATAGTGTAGAGGATAGCCATAATCTCCAAAACAATGTAGGTGGGTTGGTGAAGTGGGCGGTAAAGTGGCAGATGGATTTTAACATAGAGAATTGTGAGGTCATACATTTAGGGAGGTCAAACAATTACAGGGATTACACAATAAATGGGAATATACTAAGAGGGGTAGATGAAGTGAGGTCTTGGCATACAAGTACACAGGTCCCTGAAGGCAGCAGTTCAAGTAGACAAGGTTGTAAAGAAGGCATATGGAATGCTCTCCTTCATTGGCAGAGGTATAGAATATAAAAGTAAGGATATACTGTTGGAATTGTATAAAACACTGGTGAGGCCACAACTGGAGTATTGTGTGCAGTTCTGGTCATCACATTACAGGAAGGATGTAATAGCTCTGAAGAGAGTGCAGAGGAGGTTTACAAGAATATTGCCAGGGTTAGAAAAGTGTAGCTACGAGGAGAGATTGATGGGTTGGGGTTATTTTCCTTAGAACAAAGAAGGCTGAGGGGTGACTTGATTGAGGTGTACAAAATTATGAGGGGAATAGATAGAGTGAACAGGATAAAATGATTTCCCTTGGTGGAGAATTCTAGAACCAAGGGACATAGATTCAAGATAAGTGGCAGAAGGTGTAGGGGGGACATGAGGAAGAACTTTTTTATGCAGGGGGTAGTGGGTGTCTGGAATTTACTGATCAAGTTGGTGGTAAAGGCAGAAACTCTAAACTCTTTTAAAAAGTACCTGGATCTGCACCTTAAGTGCTGTAAGCTGCAGGGCTATGGGCCGGGTGCAGGAAGGTGGGATTAGAACGGGCACCTGGGTGTCTTCAGGCTGGCATGGACAAGATGGGCCGAATGGCCTCCTTCTGTGCTGTAACCTTTCTATGGTTCTATGGATTCCTAGCCTCTGACCTGCTCTTATAGCCACAGTGTTTACATGGCTGATCCAGTTCAGTTTCTGGTCAATGGTAGACCCAGGATGTTGATGGTATGGGATTCAGCGATGGTAATGCTATTGAATGTTCATAAGACCATAACCATAGTTAAGGGGAGGTGTTTGGATTCTCTTTTGTTGGACATGGTCATTGCCTGGCACTTGTGTGGCGTGAATGTTACTTACTACTTGTCAGCCCAAGCCTGGATACTGTCCAGGTCTTGCTGCATTTGGCCATGGACTGCTTCAGTGTCTGAGGAGTCGTGAATGGTGCTGAACATTGTGCAATCATCAGCGATCATCCCCACTTCTGACCTTCCGATGGAAGGAAGGTCATTGATGAAGAAGCTGAAGTTGTTTGGGCCTAGGACACTACCCTAAGGAACTCCTGCAGTGATGTCCTAGAACTGAGATGATTGACCTCCAACAACCACAACCATCTTCCTTTGTGCTGGGTATGACTCCAACCCGCAGAGAGTTTTCCCCGTTTCTCATCAACTTCAGTTTTGCCAGGGCCCCTTGATGCCACACTCAGTCAAAATGCAGCCTTGATGTCAAAGGCAGTCACTCTGCCCTCATCTCTGGAGTTCAGCTCTTTTGTCCATGTTTGAACCAAGACTGTAATGAGGTCAAGCGCTGAGTGACCCTGGCGGAACCCAAACTGAGCATCAGTGAGCAGGTTATTGCTGTGTAAGTGTCACTTGATAGCACTGTCAACAACACCTTCCATCACTTTACTGATAACAGAGAAGAAGCCTTCTAAGATTTCATGATGAAAGAGAGGGGGAAAACTATCTGGCTCATCAAGCCCTCTCTCTCTACTCAGAATCCAAATGTTATTATTTAATTATAAGTGACACTGGCAAAGGTGCAGTTAAAAATATTGGAATTGTTGGACTGAAAGAGGGCACAGTAGCACTCTCACCTCTGACTCAGAAGGTTCAGAGTTCAAGTCCAACTCGAGAGGCTTGAGCCCAGAATCCAGGCTGACATTCCCAGTGCACTACTGAGGGTGTGCTGCACTGCGGGTGATGCATCTTTCAGATGAGAAGTTAAAGAGGAGGGCATAAAAGACCCCATGGGACGTCTCAAACAGTGGTCAAAACCATGAGGGCTCTGAACAGAGTAGGTAGGGAGAAACCATTCCCAATGGTGGAAGGGTCAAAGAGCAGAGGACACTGATTTGAGGTGATTGCCATTGATTCTTTTGCTAACATGAGGAAACCCCTTTTTACACCGTGAGTGGTTAGGGTCTAGAATGCAGTGCCTGAAAGTGGGGGTTGGGCAGTTTCAAATTGTGGGTTTCAATAGGGAGTTGGACAATTATGTGAACGGAGAAAGAATTGCAGGGCAGGGGGATGGAGCAGAGTTCCTCTTAAAGAGAGACAGCTCGGATACGATAAGCCAAATGGTCTCCATCTGTGTGTAACCAATCTATGACTCACAGTTCTCCCTGGTGCCCTGGCAAACATTTATCCCTCAAACCAAAAACTTAAAGCAGATGGTTTTGTGAGATGAAAAACAAGCAGTGCTGGGAAAAAAACACTCAGCTGGTCTGGCAGCATCTGTGGAGAGAGAAAGCGGTTAACATGTTGAACAGGAGGCATATAGAACTCGAGGCGTTAACTCTGTTTCTCTCTCCACAGATGCTGCCAGACATGCTGAATTTTCCCAGCACTTCTTGTTTTTATTTCAGATGTCCAGCATCTGCAGCATTTTGCTTTTATTTTATTGGTTTTGTGGGATCTTGCTTTGCGTAAATCACAGAATTTTAACTGTACAGGAGGCCATTCGGCCCATTGTGTCTGTACTGGCTCTCTAAACGAGCATTATGACCTAGTACCATTGCCCTGCCTTTACCCTGTGCCCCTGAACCTTGTAAATTTGCTGTCACTTTTCCCTTAGCTTCCAAAGGCCTCCATTGGCTGCCAAGCACTTTGGGGTCTTGTGAAAGGTGCTATGCAAATGCAAGTCTTTCTTTTGATAAGATTATTCTCAGCATAATTACCTCAATAACTTCTCTTTCCCCTGTGCATTCAAGGACCATCTCATCAGTCACTCCCCCTCTGCAACTGATTTTTGGCAGCATATCCCTTGCAGTCAGCTCCTTTGTTCAGTGTTCCAGTTTCACACACTGATGCTGACCACATTATTACACTTGGTTAAACTTACAGCACATCAGCAGAACTTTCCACTGCAAAGGAGGAGTGTAAGGAGGAATTTAATCTGGGGGCTCAAGTTATAGATTCAGCCCAACCAATAACTTGACCAGTCACTACCTCACTCTCACCTTCCCACACCTCAAACCTCCTACTGAACACCACAGCTCCACCCCCACCCCCCCCAACCCCCTCACCCCACCCCAAGGCAACATGAGAGTGAATGCCCTTGACATCAAGGCCACATTTGACTGAGTGGAGCATCAAGGAGCCTTAGCAAAACTGGGGTCAATGGGAATCAGGGGGAAAACTCCCCTTTGGTTGGAGTCATACCTAGCACAAAGGAAGATGGTTGTGGTCGTTGGAGGTCAGTCAACTCAGCTCCAGGACATCACTGCAGGAGTTCCTCAGGGCAGTGTCTAGGCCCAACCATCTTCAGCTGCTTCATCAGTGACCTTCCTTCCATCATATGGTCAGAAGTGGGGATGTTCACTGATGATTGCACGATGTTCAGCGCAGCTCCTCACGTACTGAAGCAGTCCATGTCCAAATGCAGCAAGACCTGGACAATATCCAGGCTTGGGCTGACAAGTGGCAAGTAACATTTGTACTGTACAAGTGCCAGACAATGACCATTTCAAACAAGAGAAAATCTAAACATCACCCCTTGACATTCAATGACATTACCATCGCTGAATCCCCCATTATCAACATCCTAGGGGTTACCATTGATCAGAAACTGAACTAGACTAACCATATAAATACTGTGGCTACAAAAGCAGATCAGAAACTAGGAATTGTGCAGAGAGTAACTCACCTCCTGACACCCCAAGATCTGTCCACCATCTACAAAGCACAAGTCAGGAGTGTGATGGAATACTTTCCTCTTGCCTGGATGAGTGCAGCTCCCACAACACTCAAGAAGCTTGACATCATCCAGGACAAAGTAGCCCACTTGTTTGGCACCGCATCACAAACATTCACTCCCTCCACCACTGACGCACAGTAGCAGCAGTGTGTACCATCTACAAGATGCACTGTGTGAATTCACCAAGGCTCCTTAGACAGCACCTTCCAAACCCACGACCACTACCATCTAGAAGGACAAGGACAGCAGACACATGGGAACACCACCACTTGAAAGTTCCCCTCCAAGTCACTCACCATCCTGACTTGGAAATATATCACCATTTCTTCACTGTCACTGGGTCAAAATCCTGGAACTCCCTCCCTAACAGCACTGTGGGTGTACCTAGACCACATGGACTGCAGCGGCTCAAGAAGGCAGCTCACCACCACCTTCTCAAGGGCAACTGGGGATGGGCAATAAATGCTGGCCTAGCCAGTAATGCCCACAACCCATGAGTGAATTTAAAAAAAGCTTCCCCACTCCCCCCACGCTGAACACCCAACATCACTGTAACAGATCATTTGGTCATTATCAAGTTGTTGTTTGTGGGAGCTTGCTGTGCGCAAATCGGCCGCCACATTTCCTACATTACAACAGCGACTACACTTCAAAAGGTTTCATTCGCTGTGAAGTGCCCAGAGGCTATGAAAGGGGCTATAGAAATACAACTCTTTAATCCCCCCCCACCCACATAGTGAGTTATTATCCGAACAGAGAGAGAGAGAGAAAGTTCTGAATTGCAAGTAGCTTTTCTCAGACATATCCACACGAATTGCTCCCAGCTCAGATGCAGGAGATGACATCTCCTACTGGACGGCCAATGGAAAAGTTACCATCCAACACCAACCCCCCCACCCAGCCCACCACCCCGCCATACCCACATCTACACCTGCATCTCTCCCATTTCTCACACCATCGTTCCCTGTATCTCTAATTAATGACATTGTGCTGGATGTGCTGGATTTATGCTCTACACTCAAGTCCACTGGGATCAGCATAGAACCTGCCCAGTTTCCTTCACTTCAGGCTTCAGAAAATTTGAGGAAAAACAATGTTTAACTCTTTGGTGGGAACCCAGGACTGCAGAGGATTGAATCAGACTCCGAATCTGGCAGATCGTAACTCCCAGGCCTCGTTTCAGTGCTCCAGTGTTTGTCCTTGCCCAAACTCCAGCGGGAATTACATCATAGCTGGTGGGTAGAGTCGGAATTGGCAGGGGGCGGACGGGAACACATCATGACCCATCTCAGCCTCCTCGTGCTCACATTCATGTCTGCCTGCCGGGAGAGAGTTAAAAATCACCACCTCCCCACCCCAAACCCTGCAGCAAACTGCTTGATATTTTACAGTGAAAAGCTCTCGGTCCCTGCCATGCCACTTTCTCACTGGATCTGGGGCTGGCTGAATCCCAACCTCCTGTCCCTCCTTTTTAAATCTGAGGGCAAAACATGGTGGGAAACGAAGAGAGTGGTGGGCACGTCAGGGTGTAACATGTGCCCTTATCCAGTGATCAAGAGTCCAAATCCCAAAGTACCTATCTGAGAATTTTAATTTGGGTTTGGAATAAAAAAGCCAACACCAGTAGAAATGACCATTTGTCATAAAAACCCAACTGGTTCATTAAAGTCCTTTCTGGGAAGGAAACCTGCCACATTGATTGAGTCTGAATTTATATGTGACTGGAATTGGACTCTGCATTTGTGCAAGGAGTCAACAGTAAGACAGAGGCAGAGGACTACAGGCAAGTGAGGTAAAGGAGAGACATCACCCTCCCATTCAAACCGTGCCCCAACACCATTTGCGATGCTATGCAGTCAGGATAAAAAGAATATTCAAAACAGCGCACATCAGCAGATTGCAGTTAAATACCAATAACATCCCAAAGCTTCACGGGAGAATTATCAAACAAAGTTAGACACTGAGCCACATAAGGAGATAGTAGGATAGGTGATCAAAAGCTTGGAGCTGCAAGAGGTAGTGAGGCCTGGAGAGGGATTTCAAATGTATTCTTTCATGGGATGTGGGCATCATTGGCAAGGCCAGCATTTGTTGCCCATCCCTAATGGCCCCTTCCTTAACTGAGTGGTTTGCTAGACCATTCCAGAGGGCAGCTAAGAGTCAACCACATTGCTGTGGGTCTGGAGTCACATGTAGGCCAGACCGGGAAAGCACAGCAGATTTCCTTCCCTAAAGGACATTGGTGAACCAGATGGGTTTTTATAACAATCCAATGATAGTTTCATGGTGACCATTACTGAGACTAGCTTCATATTCCAGATGTTATAAATTGAATTTAAATTCCAGTAGGTGTCATGGTGGAATTTGAACCCGTGCATCCAGGTCATTAGTTTGGGTCTCTGGATTACTAGCCCAGTAACATTACCACCACACCACCATCTCCCCCGAGCCTAGGGGCCCAGGCAACTGCAGACACAGACACCAATGGTGAAGTGATGAAATTCAAGGATGTACAAGAGGCAAGGATTGGAGGAGCGCAGAGATCCTGGAAGGTTGTAGGAGATAACAGAGATTGGAAAAGGCAAAGCAATGGAGGAATTTTTAATTAACAATTTTTAAATAGAGGTGTTGCCAGACTGGGAGCCAACGTAGGTCAGCGAGCACAGAGGGTGATGGGTGAACAGGACTTGGGATCCTGCAGAACGTCAGTTTTCGATGATCTCAGGTTTGCAGGGGGTGGTGGGGTACAGGATGGGAGGTCAGCAGGGAGGGCATTTGGAATAAAAACAAAAACAAAAATAGCTGGAAAAACAGCAGGTCTGACAGCATCTGTGAAGAGGAAGACAGGGTTAACGTTTGGAGTCCGTATGACTCTTCATCAGAACGGGAGCATTTGGAATAGTTGAGTCAAGAGGTAACAAAAGGCATGGATGAGGGTTTCAGATGAAAAACAGAAAACTCTGGATGCATGGTTCTGTCAGAACTCAAGGCAGAAAGGACATTGGATGGAGAGCCTGCTTGGAATTGAGTGAAGGTCTCTACCCAAAAGTCAGCTTGTACTTTCTCTTTCAGAATTTTATCTCTGTGCATTTCCGGCATTCCACAATCCCTTTCCCATTAAGGCCTTTGCTGTCTTTCCCAAGGTTCTCTTAATGTAAATCATTGCCTCATTATCAATCATTTGGGAGCAACACTTGTGGGATCTACATGAAACCCTTCAGAACCGCCACAGGAAATAGTTTGAGACTTAGGTTCTCAACTTGGAGTCGAGCCCAGTTCGAACTGGTCAAAAAGGAGAAACGTGTTCTGGAAATGACAGAAACGGGGGAAAATGATGCTTCAAGACTAAACCATGTTTGGAATAGCAGTGTTGAAATGTCAGCCGAGTCATAATGAAAGCCCGCTAACCCTCTTTTCAAGGAATTGACCTTCTTAAGCCTTATTTGTCACATTACATTAAATAAATACATCAGTATCAATTTGATAATTTCTAATTTCGATGTTCCACAGTGGGATATCAATAACTTCTGTGGCTGCAGCTGACCATGTTGGTCCATCAGATTCACCCGAGGCTACTGCCATTTACAAGTAAATATTTATCCTCATTCAAGCAAAGGAACTCAGTGCTAAGGGAACATATTTTTCTATTTTCTTCACCCTGCACCAGTAGCAAACACTCCCAGGTACAGCACAGGGTTAGAGACAGAGTAAAGCTCCCTCTACGCTGTCCCCATCAAACACTCCCAGGGCAGATACAGCACGGGGTTAGATACAGAGTAAAGCTCCCTCTATACTGTCCCCATCAAACACTCCCAGGACAGATACAGCACGGGGTTAGATACAGAGTAAAGCTCCCTCTATACTGTCCCCATCAAACACTCCCAGGACAGGTACAGCACGGGGTTAGATACAGAGTAAAGCTCCCTCTACACTATCCCCATCAAACACTCCCAGGACAGGTACAGCACGGGGTTAGATACAGAGTAAAGCTCCCTCTGCACTGTCCCCATCAAACACTCCCAGGACAGGTACAGCACGGGGTTAGATACAGAGTAAAGCTCCCTCTGCACTGTCCCCATCAAACACTCCCAGGATAGGTACAGCACGGGGTTAGATACAGAGTAAAGCTCCTTCTACACTGTCCTTTGAAAGACTCCCAGGGCTGGTACAGCATGTCAGCCTGAACCATTAGCTCCACAGGTGGTGCCTGATCTTCTGAGTGAATGAGTGTTTCCAGAATTTCGGTTTTATTTCAAATTTCCAGCACCTTCAGTATTTTGCCTTTTGTCACAATTCAGTTATAGTTTTTAAACAGCAATAAAACAGGAAAGATTTAAACAGTGATGATAACAGGAAACATAAAGATTTGTTACGTTCAGATGACGAATGTAGTTTTGTCAATGACAGGCTGGGTTCTGTGGACACATTATTGGGGTTGGCTGTCCAATAGAACCTGAGTTTTGAAGAAGTCATATTGGACTTGAAACTTTAACTCTGTTTTTCTCTCTCACCACAGATGATGCCAGACCCGCTGAGTTTTTCCATCGTTTTTTTTTATTTTAGAAAGGATATGTCCTATCATCAGCCTGGGAGACTGTTACTACAAAGGGACCAGTTGTGGGATCCCATTCGTTTAATGCCATAAGACCATAAGCATAGGAGCAGAAATTAGGCCATTCGGCCCATCGACTCTGCTCCGCCATTCAATCATGGCTGATAAGTTTCTCAATCCCATTCTCCCACCTTCTCCCCGTAACCTTTGATCCCCTTACCAATCAAGAACCTATCTATCTCGGTCTTAAATACACTCAATGACTTGGCCTCCACAGCCTTCTGTGGCAATGAATTCCATAGATTCACCACTCTCTGGCTAAAGAAGTTTCTCCTCATCTCTGTTCTAAAAGGTCTTCCCTTTACTCTGAGGCTGTGCCCTCGGGTCCTAGTCTCTCCTACTAATGGAAACATCTTCCCCATGTCCACTCTATCCAGGCCTTTCAGTATTCTGTAAGTTTCAATCAGATCCCCCCTCATCCTTCTAAGCTCCATCGAGTATAGACTCAGAGTCCTTAAACGTTCCTCATATGTTAAGCCTTTCATTCCTGGGATCATTCTCATGAACCTCCTCTGGACCTCTCCAGGGCCAGCACATCCTTCCTGAGATACAGGGCCCATAACTGCTCACAATATTCTAAATGCGGTCTGACCAGAGCCTTATAATGTCTCAGCAGCACATCTCTGCTTTTATATTCTAGTCCTCTCGAAATAAATGCCAACATTGCATTTGCCTTCCCAACTACCGAATCAACCTGCAAGTTAACCTTAAGAGAATCCTGGACGAGGACTCCCAAGTCCCTTTGCACTCCAGATTTCTGAATTCTCTCCCCATTTAGAAAATAGTCTATGCCTCTATTCTTCCTACCAAAGTGCATGATCTCACACTTCTCCACATTGTATTCCATCTGCCACTTCTTTGCCCATTCTCCTAACCTGTCCAAATCCTTCTGCAGCCTCCCCGCCTCCTCAATACTACCTGTCCCTCCACCTATCTTTGTATCATATGCAAACTTAGCCAGAATGCCCTCAGTTCCTTCATCTAGATCATTAGTGTATAAAGTGAAAAGTTGTGGTCCCAACACTGACCCCTGCGGAACTCCACTAGTCACCGGCCGCCATTCTGAGAAGGACCCCCTTATCCCTACTCTCTGCCTTCTGCCAGACAGCCAATCTTCTATCCATGCTAGTATCTTGCCTCTAACACCATGGGCTCTTATCTTACTGCGCAGCCTCCTGTGCGGCACATTGTCAAAGGCCTTCTGGAAGTCCAACTAGATAATATCCTTTGTCTAACCTACTCGTTACCTCCTCAAAGAATTCTAACAGATTTGTCATTCATGACCTCCCCTTGATGAAACCATGCTGACTTTGCCCTATTTTACCAAGCACTTCCAAGTATTTATAAATCTCTCCTTAATAATGGACTCTAAAATCTTACCAACGACCGAGGTCAGGCTAATCGGCCTGTAATTTCCCATCTTTTGCCTCACTCCCTTCTTAAACAGGGGGGTTACATTCAGGATTTTCCAGTGCTCTGGGACCCTCCCTGACTCCAGTGATTCCTGAAAGATCACCACTGACGCCTCCACTATCTCTTCAGCTATCTCCTTCAGAACTCTGGGGTGTAATCCATCTGGTCCAGGTGATTTATCCACCTTCAGACCTTTCAGTTTTCCTAGCTCTTTCTCCTCGGTAATGGCCACCATACTAACCTCTGCCCCCCGACTCTCTTGAACTTTGGGGATGTTACTCATGTCTTCCGCCATGAAGACTGACGCAAAGTACCTATTCAGTTCCTCCGCCATTTCTTTGTTCCCCACTACTACTTCTCCAGCGTCATTTTCCAGTGGCCCAATGTCTACTTTTGCCTCTCTCTTACCCTTTATATATCTAAAAAAACTCTTGCAATCGTCTTTTATATTACTGGCTAGTTTACCCTCATATTTAATCTTCTCCATCCTTATTTCTTTTTTAGTTGTCCTCTGTTGGTCTTTGTAAGCTTCCCAATCCCCTGGTTCCCACTGCTCTTCGCCGCATTGTATGCTTTCTCTTTAGCTTTTATGCTGTCCCTGACTGGTCCCTTGTCAGCCATGGTTGCCTCGTCCTCCCTTTAGTATGCTTCTTCTTCCTAGGAATGAATTTTTGCTGTGTCTCCCAAATTACTCCCAGAAACTCCTGCCATTGCTGTTCCACTGTCTTTCCTGCTAGGCTCATCTCCCAGTCAATTCTGGCCAGCTCCTCCCTCATGTCTCTGTAGTGACTTTATTCAACTGTAATACCGTTACATCTGATTCCAGCTTTTTCCTCTCAAATTGCAGGGTAAATTCTATCATATTATGGTCACTTCCTCCTAGGGGTTCCTTCACCTTAAGCTTCCTTATCAAATCTGCCTCATTACACATCACTAAATCTAGAATTGCCTGTTCCCTAGTGGCTCCACCACAAACTGCTCCAAAAAGCCATCTCGTAGACATTCCACAAATTCCTTTTCTTGGGATCCCAACCAACCTGATTTTCCCAGTCTACCTGCATATTGAAATCCCCCATGATCACTGTAACCTTGCCTTTCTTACACGCCTTTTCTATCTCCTGGTGTATCTTGTGCCCCACATCCTGACTACTGTTCGGAGGCCTGTACATAACTCCCATTATGGTTTTTTTACCTTTGCGGTTCCTCAACTCTACCCACACAGATTCCACATCAGCTGACCCTACGTCATTTCTTGCTATCGATTTAATTTCATTTCTTACTAACAAAGCAACCCCACCCCCTCTGCCAATCTGCCTATCTTTTCGATAGGATGTATATGCTTGGATATTTAGCTCCCAGTCCTGATCCCCTTGCAGCCATGTCTCCGTGATGCCCACCACATCATACCTGCTAATTTCAATCTGCACCACAAGCTCATTTACCTTATTTCGTATAATGCGTGCATTCAGATACAACCCCTTCAGTCCTGTATTTCCCAACCCCTTTCTCATTGTCCTCCCTTTATCTGATGTGCTTGAAGTTAGATTCCTAGCCCTTTCCAAACACTCTGTCCTATTTTGTGTTCTGGGGACTTTAATAGCCTCTCCTGGGCTCTCCTTTCTTTCCAGTTTTTTCATAATTTTCCATGAAGTTGAATCCACCCCCCCACACGCTAACCTGCTGCTTTGTTTCCCATTAGTTATACTTCTTGGAGTTTTACCCTTCCCTCCCCCCACCATTTTCTAGTTTAAAGTCCTGTTGACCACCCTATTTACCCTTTTCGCTAGAACATTGGTCCCAGATCGGTTCAGGTGGAGACCGTCCCAACGGTACAGATCCCTCCTGTTCCAATACTGATGCCAGTGCCCCATGAAATGGACCCGTCTTTCCCACACCACTTCTTTAGCCACATGTTTACTTCCCTTATTCTCGTGTCCCTATGCCAATTTGCACATGGCTTGGGTAGTAATCCGGAGATTATAACCCTTGAGGACCTGTTCTTTAATTTAGTTCCTAGTTCCTGACAATCCCCAAACAGGTCCTCTTTCCTAGCCTTACCTATGTTATTTGTCCCGACATGGAAAACAACAACTGGATCCTCCCCTTCCCTTTCCAATATCCTTTCAAGCCGGTCAGAGATGTCTCTCACCCTGGCACCGGGCAGGCAACATACCATGCGGGACTCTCAATCCTGCTTACAAAGGATGCTATCAATTCCCCTAATTATAGAATCCCCTACAACTACCACTTGTCTTTTTGCTCCCCCGTCTTGAATGGCCTCCTGTGCCACAGTGCCGTGGTCAGCTGGCTCATCCTCCCTACAGCCCTCTTCCTCATCCACACAGGGAGCAAGTACCTAGTCCCTGTTGGACAAGGTCAAGAGCTGAGGCTCCTCTGTTCCTGAACACAGGATCCCTCCACCTGCCTCACTTGCAGTCACACCCTGCTGACCCTGACCACTGACCAAACTTGATGTACTTAATCTACCTGGTGTGACCGCCTCCTGATGCAAAGCGTCCAGGTAACTGTCCCCCTCCCAGATGTGCCGCAGCGTCCAGAGCTCGGACTCCAGCTCATCAATTCTGAGCCGGAGTTCCTCCAGCAACAATCCTTGCTGCAGATGTGGTCACTGCAGCTCACAATGGGATCTGCCAGCTCCCACATCATACAGCTACAACACATCACCTGCCCAGCCTTCTCGACTTAGATAATTAATTTATTAATGCGCTTTGCAGTGTTTTTTTTCAAATTGGTGATTTCCTACCAACCAATCAGGTCACAGCTTTCTTGTGATGTCACTTTTTCAGTTTTGGCTTCAGTTACACTGTGCCCCAAGGTCACCACTCCGGTGCTCCTCCCTCCAAGTCTGCTCCCTGGAGACAATACCTTCACAAGTGGTCTGGTGCTAGAGAGTCACAATACATTGGCTAAATCTACAGATGATATTAGCTAAATCTACAGACGATATAAAGCTATTGAAGGTAATACACTCCAAAATAATGAAACTGAACAAGACAAATGAATGAGGCAATCCTGCCACTTGATAAATCATTGGTGAGATCACATTTAAAATACTGTGCACAGTTCTGCTCACTACAGTGTGGAGAGAAGGTAGTCGTTATTGAAAGGACGCAGAAGAGAGTAACCTGAACGATTGATGGGATGGAGGGACAGGATCATGAACCATTATGGGAGTTGGGATCTTCACACTGGAAAGAGGAGGCAGAGAGGTGATGTGGCTGCTGCTTTTATGCTTCTAAAAGGGACTAGATAATGGAGGCCACGATAAACTGTTTCACCTTGTCCACAATAATGGGATCAGGGGATACAGCTTACGCTGGAAGGTAGGTAAATTCAGAACAAAATTCAGAGGTTGAATGGTGACTCTATGGAACAGGCTCCCTAGGGAGACAGGTAGGGTTGCCAACCGTCCAGGATTGGCCTGGAGTCTCCAGGATTTGAATATCGATCTACAGGATGGTGCTGTGTGTAATCCTGGAGAAACATTTCAAAAGCTTGTTTTTTTTTGCCTAATTCTTTGAACATTTCTATTTACTGGATACAAAAATATCGAAAGTGGGAAGGGGGAGGAAGAAAAGGCTGCTTGGCTGACAGTCAAGCATCATCCAAGCATCAGTCTTTTTGCTTTCCAGCTGGCGTAGGAAGGCAGAACGTCACCAGGAAGGATGTGTTGGCCGACTAATGGCTGGCGTGTGGGGGAAAGTCATGTGATGAAACCTCCAGAAATATATTTAATCACAATGACAATCCTAGAGACAGGGGAAGCTGTTAGTATTGATTCATTCTTCCAGGGAATAACATTCTGAGATATTATGTGAGCAATTTGGTGCAGGACTTGTACTGAGTGGAGTGTGGCTTGGTGATAAAGAGTCAAACTTTGGACCTATGGTCCCCAAAGCTCTCCACCACTGAGTGTTTTCCTCACCTCTTGTCTGGCTCTGCTGTAGACTGATTTTTTCTTCATTCATGAGATCTGGGCTTCACAGGCTGTGCCAGCATTTATTACCCATCCCTTGTTTCCCTTGAGAAGGTGGTGGTGAGCTGCCTTCTTGAAACACTGCAGTCCATGTGATGTAGGTACACCCACAGGGATGTTAGGAAGTGAGTTCCAGGATTTTGACCCAACCACAGTGATTCCTCTGACACCTTACGTCACATCAACAATTTCCAGTTCCCTGGCCCCAACCGCTTCCTCTTCACCATGGATGTCCAATCCCTCTACACCTCCATCCCCCACCAGGGTGGTCTGAGGGCCCTTAGCTTCTTCCTCGAACAGCGGCCCGAACAATCCCCATCCACCACTACTCTCCTCCGTCTGGCTGAACTTGTTCTCACACTGAACAATTTCTCCTTTAACTCTTCTCACTTCCTCCAAATAAAAGGTGTGGCTATGGGTACCTGCATGGGCTCCAGCTATGCCTGTCTCTTTATGGGGTATGTGGAACATTCCTTGTTGCAGTCCTACTCCGGCCCCCTTCCACAACTCTTTCTCCAGTACATCGATGATTACTTCGGTGCCGCTTCATGCTCTCATCGGGACTTGGAAAAATTTATTAATTTTGCTTCCAATCTCCACCCCTCCATCATTTTCACGTGGTCCATCTCTGACACTTCCCTTCACTTCCTTGACCTCTCTGTCTCAATCTCTGGTGATAGACTGTCCACCAATATCCATTACAAACCCACCGACTTCCACAGCTACCTCGACTACAGCTCCTCACACCCCGCTTCCTGTAAGGACTCCTTCCCATTCTCTCAGTTCCTTCGCCTCCGTCGCATCTGTTCCGATGATGCTACCTTCAAAAACAGTTCCTCTGACATGTCCTCCTTCTTCCTTAACCGAGGTTTTCCAACCACGGTCATTGACAGGGCCCTCAACCATGTCCGGCCCATCTCCCGCGCATCCGCCCTCACACCTTCTCCTCCCTCCCAGAAACATGATAGGGTCCCCCTTGTCCTCACTTATCATCCCACCAGCCTCCGCATTCAAAGGATCATCCTCCGCCATTTCCGCCAACTCCAGCATGATGCCACCACCAAACACATCTTCCCTTCACCCCCCTCTATCGGCATTCCGTAGGGATCGCTCCCTCCGGGACACCCTGGTCCACTCCTCCATCACCCCCTACTCCTCAACCCCCTCCTATGGCACCACCCCATGCCCACGCAAAAGATGCAACACCTGCCCCTTCACTTCCTCTCTCCTCACCGTCCAAGGGCCCAAACACTCCTTTCAAGTGAAGCAGCATTTCACTTGCATTTCCCCCAACTTAGTCTACTGCATTCGTTGCTCCCAATGTGGTCTCCTCTACATTGGAGAGACCAAACGTAAACTGGGCGACCGCTTTGCAGAACACCTGCGGTCTGTCCGCAAGAATGACCCAAACCTCCCTGTCGCTTGCCATTTTAACACTCCACCCTGCTCTCTTGCCCACATGTCTGTCCTTGGCTTGCTGCATTGTTCCAGTGAAGCCCAACACAAACTGGAGGAACAACACCTCATCTTCCGACTAGGCACTTTACAGCCTTCCGGACTGAATATTGAATTCAACAACTTTAGGTCTTGCGCTCCCTCCCCCATCCCCACCCCTTTTCTGCTTCCCCCTTCCTTTTGTATTTTTTCCAATAAATTACATAGATTTTTCTTCTCCCACCTATTTCCATTATTTTTAAATCTTTTAAAATCTTTTATGCTCTCCCCACCCCCACTAGAGCTATACCTTGAGTGCCCTACCATCCATTCTTAATTAGCACATTCGTTTAGATAATATCACCAACTTTAACACCTATGTGTTCTTTTGTTCTATTGTTGGTGACATCTTTTGACGATCTGCTTCTATCACTGCTTGTTTGTCCCTACAACCACACCAACCACCTCCACTTCTCTCTCTCCCTCTCTCTCCGCCCCCCCCTCACACCTTAAACCAGCTTATATTTCAACTCTTTCTTGGACTCGAATTCAAGTTCTGTCGAAGGGTCATGAGGACTCGAAACGTCAACTCTTTTCTTCTCCGCCGATGCTGCCAGACCTGCTGAGTTTTTCCAGGTAATTCTGTTTTTGTTTTGGATTTCCAGCAACTGCAGTTTTTTTGTTTTTATCACAGTGAAGAAATGGCTTGGAGGGGAACTTCCAGGTGGTGGCATTCCCATGTGTCTGCTGCCATTGTCCTTCCAGATGGGTGGATTTGGAAGGTGCTGTCTAAAGAGCCTTGGTGAATTCCTACAGTGCATCTTGTAGTTGGTACACTCTGCTGCTATAGTGTGTTGGTGGTGGAGGAAGTGAATGTTTGTGGATGTGGTGCCAATCAAGCGGGCTGCTTTGTCCTGGACGGTGTTGAGCTTCTTGAGAGTTGTGGGAGCTGCACTCATTCAGGCAAGTGGAGAGTATTCCATCACACTCCTGACTTGTGCCTTGTAGGTGGACAGGCTTTGGGGAGTCAGGAGGTGAGTTACTCATCGCAGGATTCCTAGCCTCTGACCTGCTCTTGTAGCCACAGTATTTGAGAGAGATTGATTGATATAATTAGTCAATAATACCATTATCATTAGATCAAGCTATTACCAAGATGGTGAATAAGATGAAGATTGATCTTTTTCAACAATTCCTGTGGGGTTTGAACTCACGGGCCCCAGAAATCTATGGAATTTTCCCAGTGCAATTCCAGCAGTTGATTGCCAGAAGTGTAATAGCCGACCAGGGAGTTAGTCCAGGACAGTGAAGTTCGGACTTCCACTACTAATTTCACAGAGTTGGGAGGAGACCTGCTCACGACAGAGCCTCCAACCATGCCAAATATGGCACGATGTCACAAAGGAAGGACATTTGTGCTGTGCAAGGCACTATAGAATCTTTTAAAAATTCATTCATGAGATGTCGGCTTCACTGGCTGGGCCAGCATTTATTGCCCATAACAAAAACAGAATTACCTGGAAAAACTCAGCAGGTCTGGCAGCATCGGCGGAGAAGAAAAGAGTTGACGTTTCGAGTCCTCATGACCCTTCGACAGAACTTGAGTTCGAGTCCAGGAAAGAGCTGAAATATAAGCTGGTTTAAGGTGTGTGTGTGGGGGGCGGAGAGATAGAGAGACAGAGAGGTGGAGGGGGTTGGTGTGGTTGTAGGGACAAACAAGCAGTGATAGAAGCAGATCATCAAAAGATGTCAACCACAATAGTACAATAGAACACATAGGTGTTAAAGTTAAAGTTGGTGATATTATCTAAACGAATGTGCTAATTAAGAATGGATGGTAGGGCACTCAAGGTATAGCTCTAGTGGGTTTTTTTTTTATATAATGGAAATAGGTGGGAAAAGGAAAATCTTTATAATTTATTGGGAAAAAAAAAGAGGAAGGGGGAAACAGAAAGGGGGTGGGGATGGGGGAGGGAGCTCACGACCTAAAGTTGTTGAATTCAATATTGCCCATCCCTAGTTGCCCTTGAGAAGGTGGTGGTGAGCTGCCTTCTTGAGCCGCTGCAGTCCATGTGGTGTAGGTACACCCACAGTGCTGTTAGGGAGGGAGTTCCAAGATTTTGACCCAGCGACAGTGAAGGAACGGTGATACATTTCCAAGTCCGGAAGGTGTGAGACTCAAGCTGAGGCCTCTAGTAGTTGCATTACAGAGAGAGAGAGCTCCAGGGTACTGATCCATTATTAAACCTCTCCCACCAACCTCTGCCCCATTTCAGATATTTCATCAAAGTTTTATGACAGGTGGCTCTTAGGCAAACCAAGGCCAGTTAGGTTCTGGGCTGCTAATGCAGTACCAGAAACATTGCCCTATAGGGTTTGCTAACTGCTAACTCTGGCTGGATATTTTCTTGGGAGGGTTTAACATATGCCCTTCCTCCTCAGACTGCTCCACACAGTGAAATAGCTATTCTTCCATCCCTAACGCTTTTATATAATTAAAGAAACTGAAAAAACAAGTTTTTTTAATAAAAGCAAAATAATGCAGATGCTGGAAATCTGAAACAAAAACAAAAATTGTTGGAAAAGCTCAGCAGGTCTGACAGCATCTGTGGAGAGGTGACAGAGTTAACGTTTCGAGTTCTGATGAAGAGTCATATGGACTCGCAATGTTAACTCAGTCTTCCTCTCCACAGATGCTGTCAGACCTGCTGAGTTTTTCCAGCAATTTTTGTTTTTGTTTAAGTGTGAGTATTGGCAATTTGGTGCACAGTGGGAATTCACTGCATAGGGGAAGAGGTGCTCTTTGCATTATTTCTTTGCTATCCAAATTCTTAAATCTTTAGAGAGTGGTCTTGCCCTGCTGCAGCAGTAGAGGCTACAAGGGGAAGGAATGACTTGTAAGTAGTGGGTAAGGTCAAGTAAGTATTGACTACTTTCATTGCTTATAGTCTTTTTGCGGTTTATAGTTTGTATATACTGTAATAACAAGGATCAGGAAAGAATGGCCCTAGAGTAATTGATTTAAAAGGTTTAATTTAAAGCGATAAGTCATGGCAAGAGAGCTCAAAGCCGTGGTGTGCTCCTCGTGCTCTATGTGGGAAGCCGGGGACATTTCCAGTGCCCGGGACCAGCATGTGTGCAGGAAGTGTGTCCAGCTACTGCTCATGGAAGCTCGGGTTTCAGAGCTGGAATGGTGGCCGAGGACACTATGGAGCATCCGCAAGTCTGAGAGCATGGTGGATAGCACGTTTAGAGAGGTGGTCACACCGCAGCTGAAGGGAGTTGAGGAAGGAAGGGAATGGGTGATCACCAGGCAGTCCAAGAGAACTGGCAGGTAGTTCAGGAGTCCCCTTGGGTCCCGCTCGCAAATCGGTATTCCATTTTGGTGGCTGATGAGGGTGCTGGTTCCTCCAGGGAGTATAGACAGAGCCAAACTTCTGGCACCACAAGCAGCCTGTCTGTACAGGAGGAGAGGAAGAGCAATAGTAATAGGGGATTCTGTTGCCGGGGAACAGTAGGCACTACTGTGGCCGTCAACGTGACTCCAGGATGGTGTGTTACCTCCCTGGTGCCAGGGTCCGGGATGTCAATGAACAGCTGCAGGGCATCCTGAAGGGGGAGGGTGATAAGGCAGAGGACATGGTACATGTTGGTACAAATGACATGGGTAGAAAAAGGGATGAGATCTTGCATCAAGAATTCAGGGAGTTAGGCAGTAGACTAAAACACAAGACCTCTCGGGTTGTAATCTCTGGATTACTCCCAGTGCCATGTGCTAGCGAGCTCAGGAATAGGAGAATAGCGCAAGTGAATATGTGGCTTAAGAGTTGGTGCAGGAGGGAGGGTTTTAGATTCCTGGATCGCTGGGACCGTTTCTGGGGAAGGTGGGGCCTGTACAAGTAAGACAGTCTATATCTGAACCAGAGTGGGACTAACAGCCTTGCGGGCTGTTAAAAGAGGAGTTTAAAATAATTCAGCAGGGGAAGGGGACACAGAATGTTAGCAGAAAAGGGACACAACATAAACAGTAAAACAATCAAGTCAGAGGGAGTACAGCTGCATTAAATTTCAAGGGAGTAAGGCAAGGCTGGATGGCCTCTACTTTAATGCCAGGAGTATTACAGGTAAAACGGAAGAGTTAAGGGTGAGGGTTGACACGTGGAATTGTGATATAGTAGCCATTACTGAGATGTGGTTGAGGGAGGGGCAGGATTGGCAGCTCAACATTCCAGGATATAGAATCTTCAGGCGAGACAGGGGAGGGGGTAAAAGAGGAGGAGGTATTGCATTATTAGTTAAGGAGTCAGTTACTGCAGAAAGGAGAGATGATACCTTAGAGGGAGCATCGAATGAAGCTTTGTGGGTAGAGTTTAGGAATAAAAAAGGGGCAGCCACATTGTTAGGTGTTTATTATAGACTCCCAGACAGTCCACAGGAAATTGAGGAGCAAATATGTGCACAATTTGTGGAGGTGTGTAAAAACAATAACAATAGGGTAATTATATTAGGTGATTTCAACTTTCCCAACATTAATTGGGATAGACATAGCATTAAGGGCTTGGATGGAATGGATTTCTTGAAATGTGTACAGGAGAACTTTTTAGGTCAATATGTAGAGGGTCCAACAAGGGATGGTGCATTGCTGGACCTAATTCTGGGGAATGAAGCTGGACAGGTGGCTGAGGTGGTGGTGGGGGAGCATTTTAGTGATAGTGACCACAACATGGTACAAGTTAAGCTTGTTATGGCAAAGAAATCGTCAAGTTGCAAAAAAATGTTTTGGACTGGGGGAGAGCGGATTTTAGTAAAATAAGGCAGGATCTGGCCAAGATAGACTGGGAACAGTTACTTGTGGCGAAATCTACAGAGGAGCAGTGGGGGCCATTCCAAAAGGAAATGGGGAGGGTACAGGTTCAACATGTTCCCTCTAGGGTGATAGGAAGGAGTAACAAGCCCAGAGAACCATAGATGAGCAGAGATATTCAGGATATGATGAGAAGGAAAAGAAAGGCTTTTAGCAGGTACAAGGGAAGCAAATCAGCTGAGGCATTAGTGGAGTACAGAAAGTACAGGGTGGAGTTAAAGAAAGCACTTAGGAGAGCAAAGAGGGGACATGGGAAAGCTCTGGCTGGTAAAAGTAGGAAAAATCCCAAGATATTCTATAAGTATATCAATGGGAAGAGGATAACCAGGGAAAGAGTAGGGCCCATTAGGGACCAAGGGGGCAAACCATGGGTGGAGCCAGAGAACATCGGTAGAGTGTTGAACGAATATTTCACATCCATCTTCACCCAAGAGAATGAGGATGAAGGTATGGAACTCAGGGAGAGAGACTGTGAGGTTCTTGAGCAAATTGATATAGGGAGTGACAAGGTATTGGAGGTGTTGGCAGGCTTAAAAGTGGACAAATCTCCAGGTCCAGATGACTTGTGTCCCAGACTGCTGAGGGAGGCAAGGGAGGAGATCGCAGGGGCTCTGACCCAAATTTTTAATTCCTCTCTGGCCACGGGGGAGGTGCCAGAGGACTGGAGAACAGCTAATGTGGTTCCGCTATTTAAGAAGGGTTGTAAAGATAAGCCAGGGAACTACAGGCCAGTGAGTCTCACGTCAGTGGTAGGGAAACTATTGGAGAAAATTCTGAAGGAGAGAATCTATCTCCACTTGGAGAGGCAAGGTTTGATCAGGGATAGTCAGCATGGCTTTGTCAGAGGGAGGTCATGCCTAACAAATTTGATTGAATTTTTTGAGGATGTGACCAGGTGTGTAGATGAGGGTGGTGCAGTTGATGTAGTTTATATGGATTTCAGCAAAGCCTTTGACAAGGTCCCACATGGGAGACTGATAAAGAAGGCAAATGCACATGGGATACAGGGTAATTTGATAAGGTGGATTCAAAATTGGCTTAGTTGTAGGAGGCAGAGTGTGATGACAGAAGGATGCTTTAGTGCCTGGAAGCCAGTGTCCAGTGGTGTACCACAGGGATCTGTGCTGGGTCCCCTATTATTTGTCATTTATATAAACGACATAGATGACTATGTGGGGGGTAGGATTAGTAAGTTTGCGGATGACACAAAGATTGGCCGGGTGGTTAACAGTGAGGTTGAGTGTCTTGGGCTACAGGAAGATATAGATGGGATGGTCAAATGGGCAGATAAGTGGCAGATGGAATTTAATCCTGAAGACTGTGAGGTGAGTAATTTGACAAGGAAGTATTCAATGAACGGCATGACACTCGGAAGTTCTGAAGAACAAGGGGACCTTGGCGTGTGTGACCAAAGACCTTTGAAGGCAGAGGGGCATGTTAGTGGGGTGGTGAAAAAGGCACATGGGACACTTGCCTTTATCAATCGAGGCATAGACTACAAAAGTAGTGAGGTCATGTCGGAGTTGTATAGAACCTTGGTGAGACCACAGCTGGAGTACTGTGTGCAGTTCTGGTCACCACATTATAGGAAGGATGCGATTGCACTGGAGGGGGTGCAGAGGAGATTCACCAGGATGTTGCCTGGGATGAAACATTTAAGTTATGAAGAGAGGTTGGATAGACTTGGGTTGTTTTCGTTGGAGCAGAGAAGACTGAGGGACGACCTGATCGAGGTGTGCAAGATTATGAGGGGAATGGACAGGGTGGATAGGGAGCAGCTGTTCCCTTTAGTTAAAGGGTCAGTCATGAGGGGACATAAGTTCAAGGTGAGGGGCAGGAGGTTTAGAGAGGATGTGAGGAAAAACGTTTTTACCCCGGGGGGTGGTGACGCTCTGGAATGCGCTGCCTGGGAGGGTGGTGGAGGTGGGCTGCCTCACATCCTTTAAAAAGTACCTGGATGAGCACTTGGCACGTCATAACATTCAAGGCTATGGGCCAAGTGCTGGTAAATGGGATTAGGTTGGTAGGTCAGGTGTTTCTCACGTGTCGGTGCAGACTCGATGGGCCGAAGGGCCTCTTCTGCATTGTGATTTTGTTCAATGATTTCTCTCTCCCGGGAGTTACCACATCAAGTGACTCCGACGAAACATGCCCCCATTTTGACGACACTGAAGTAGGACTCCATTTCCTGAACAAACATCCACCAGCATTCAGTAGACAAGGAAGTAAAACACCCACAAATGATCAGAAAATACTCGCACATGCTGCTTTCTGTCTCATGGTTTTATCAAAAAATGCAGAAAAGGTTGAAGTTCACATACATACACTATGTGAATATGATTATTGAGACCACAGGCCCAAAGACCATGTCTATTGCTCAAGTCAGAAGGTCCTTGTTCAAGTCCCACTCCAGAGACTCGAGGAAAAAATCCACACCAACAATCCCAGTGAAATACTGAGGGAATGCCGCAAGATCAGAGACATCATCTTTCAGCTGCGATGTTAAATTGATATCCCTTTTTCCTTCTAAGGTGGATGTCAAAGATCTCACAGCATTATTTCAATGACAAGCAGGAGCATTTTCCACAGTATCCTGGGCCAATATTTATCCCTCAACCAACACTGCTAAAAATAAAACCAATTCTATGGTCATCATCACACTGCTGTTTGTGGGAGCTTGCTGTGCACAAATTGGCCCCCATGTTTCCTACATTACAACAGTGACTAAAAGACTTGCATTCATGCACCTTTCACAACCTCAGGAAATCCGAAGCACTTTACAACCAATGAAGCACTTATTGAAAGACTAGCATTCAAAACTACTTGATTGGCAGTGGAGTGCTATAGGGCATTTGATAGATAGTGTTTAAATTCAAGCCCTTCCTTCTCTCTTCTAAAATTGAGCGAGGATAGGACCGGAAGATTCTTCCTCCCCACCCCACCCCACAAGATTAAGCAACCTGTTGACATTTGCCTTCCAGCATTCCACATAAAAAGGGGTCAACTGGGTAAGGAATCAAATGTCACTGTAGTGTTAAATTGTGCTGTGTTTGATCACAAGAATCTG
This sequence comes from Carcharodon carcharias, assembly GCF_017639515.1. NCBI lineage: Eukaryota > Metazoa > Chordata > Chondrichthyes > Lamniformes > Lamnidae > Carcharodon > Carcharodon carcharias. The sequence goes on along the minus strand of NC_054468.1, from coordinate 11,058,202 downwards.
GTAACTGATCAATGCTCTCTGTGCACGATCGGTTAAACCAGGACGTGGACTCAGAACAGACACCACAGAAGCTACTAGAAGCACGAGTGCAGGCGTTTTGAGACTGCAGAGATATTTTAAAGCCCTGTAAACAAATCTGTCGCACACTAGAAACTAGTGTCATCTCTGCATTGCTCTGAGGTATATGAAGTATACAACAGGCCACCTGATCTCGGAAGAACCAGAATCACCAGCAAGAAATCGAGGGAGTGGAATATCACCGAGTGAGAATAGAATCACTGGCGTGTTCAGTGAGTTTAGAAAAGTTTAAAAGGGTTGCATTTTCCAAGTGTTAGTCAATTTAAAATATGACATTGATCATTGTGTTTACACTGCATGGTTTCACATTTAAAATGTCTTAAAAAAACCTTCCACATTTGAAGTGAAAGAACTGCACTACATTGGCAAAGATGGCAGGTAGTGAGGAAACACTGTTCTCTGCTCACAGGCCAAATATGTCAGTAAATCCACAGAGACCAGCTGTCTCACAATGTAATCTGAACACCCTCCATCCCAAACAGATTACATTCCAGCCTTTTTATTTTAATTAAATGAATCCTTGTGCCTCTTCAACTCCACCAGCCCGATCATTTTTCACCTTATGATGCAGTGACATCAGGCTGTACCGGTGACAGGGCACTCCACATCACCGATCCAAGACCTGTAACTGAAATGAGGAACAGGAGATATGGAGGTAAGATACTCATACCTGATTGCTCTCCTTTGCTAATGCTGAGCACTGGACCAGTAAAGAACCAGAACAGGTTGAGCTGTCACCCAAGATCGCTGCTCACTGGGTAGAATTGAGTTTGGGTGGAGGTCTTCAGTTATGTAGGAATGCTGGAATTATTCTGAGAGCAGAGAAGATTATGGTGGTGTTCAAAAATAGATGGCTTTGATTAAGTAAATAAGGAGAATTGTTTCCAGTGGCAGAAGGATCAGTAACCAGAGGGACACAGATTTAAACTAATATTTTATTTTTACTTGTTCATGCTGGCCTGACCAGCATTTATTATCCATCCCGAGTTGCCCCAGTTCAGAGGGCATTTAACAGTCAACCACATTGCTGTGGGTCTGGAGTCACATGTAGGCCAGACCGGGTAAGGACAGCAGATTTCCTTCCCTGAAAGTACATTTATGAACCGGATGGGTCCTTACAACAATTGACAATGGTTCCATGGTCATCATTAAACTTTTTAATTCCAGATTTTTATTGAATTCAAATTCCAACATCTGCCGTGGTAGGATTCAAACCTGGGTCCCCAGAGCATTACCCTGGGTCTCTGGATTACTAGTCCAGTGACAATACCACTATGCCAGCACCTCCCCGTTGGCCTCCCAATGTTGGCAAAAGAACCAAAATAGGAATGAAGAGAATTATGATGATTCAGTGAGTTGTTGTGATCTGGCAGGCGCTGCCTGAAAGGGTGATGGAAGCTGATTCAATAGAAACTTTCAAAAGGGAGTTGGATAAATACTTGGAAAAAGATGCAGGGCCTTGGGGATCAAAACTGGGGGCATGGGACTAATTGGTTAGGGTTTTCAAAGAGCCTGCACAGACACGATGGGCTAAATGGCCTCCTTCTCTACTGTAGCATTCTTTGTTTGGCTACTTGTCTAAGCTTAGGAAGGCTGCTAGGACTATACACCCTAGCAAGTGTCAGAAGGGAGAAGAATGGGGAGAATAAACTCATCATCGAAAAGCAATTATAGTTAGACTTGAAGTGGCTATTAGGCTCTGGGAATCTGTTATCGAAACGTTGTGACAGACAGCAATCAATATTACCACAACTTAAATCAGTCACCATTTACAACACTGCAAGTTATCCACAATTTTTATTTGACAGATACACCTTGAAGTGACAGAATTACTATGAACTATAGTCATTGTCCCATGTAGGAAAACACAGCAGCCAATTTGCACACAGCAAGTTCCCACAAATACCGAGATAAATGACCAATTAATCTGCTTAAACGGCATTGAGGTATAATTGTTGGTCAGAATACTGGGGAGAATTACCCAGCTCTTCTCCGACCAGTGTCATGGAATAGTACCAGAGTACTGAACCCCGATTTCACGTCTCATCTGAAATCAAATATAAACTCCCATGTCCATCGATTGAAGGGTTAGCATAGACATCGCAACTAATCAGACTTGGCTCCACTAACAATTACTAAATACATTGCAATGATGAATGGAAATAAATTGATATGGAATAATGGTACACAGTAAGTAATCTAGTGAGTGAGAGTCCACCTCAGTTATGAGCACAGTGACAAAGACACCCTGTCCACATTTTGCATTTACTTGTTCTACTGCTCGCTGCTGAGCACAAATGTGAAAACTACGCTTCTGTCCTCTCTAATACCCTCGCCATCTGGTTGTCCTGAGTCATGGAGAGCAAGGAGGTCCCACAATCATTTCCCGGAAACCCTTAAGGCCACTCTGAATGGCTCCATAGCCCCAAGGTAATTGATGATTGTTACAGATACCATGAAAGTGATTATTGATGAACTACAGACAGCAGGTAAATGGCCTGTGAGTGGACTCTATCTGAGATGGTCACAATGTCCAAGGCAGCAGGCTCACAGGACTCTCCAAAGCATCATACACCAAGTCTCATCAGTTATGCATCCAAAGTTCTACTTGACATTATCCAACAGAGAATCACCCCCTGTGTGAACAGAGAATTGGCAGGGGAGCAGTTTGATTTCATCCCTGGAACAGGTACAACTGACACACTGCTTGTGTTCAGAAACCTCATGCAGAAATGTGAAAATAAGCAGGAAACCTGGCTTTGTCTGATGTTTACAGACAATGCCAAAGCTTTCAACAATCTCCAGTATGATGCTCAGTGGAGGAAACTTACAGATTTTATGTACCTGAACATCCTGTGTGGCTAATACAAGAGCTCATGAGAGTCGCGACTGAGAATATAAACTAATTCCAGCTTGAGACGGGAGTCAGGCATGGGTGTCTTCTGTCACCCATGCTATTTAAGGTTGTGGGAGGGAAGATAATGAAGATGATGCAAGAAGAGTTACTAGAGAGAGATGTGGCTGCATCATGTTGTAGTGTATGGAATCTTAGGGATGCAGACCTCACACTCATAGCCAGAAGAAAGGAAGAACTACAGACTATGGCACACCTAGTCAAAAGACACAGCCTGACTTTTGGACTGAATAAAAATGAGGCTCTAAATGGCAATGGAAAAGTCAAGATTGGAAGCACAGAGATAGAGGCAGTGGACAAATTCAAATAGCTTGGCTCAATGATATACACCAAAGTTACATCCAAATCCAGTTGGATTGGCTACTGCAAGAGGCATGGCCAAATACTTAAGAAGCATCTGGAATTCCAAAAGCATCAGCATTAAGCTGAATAAATGTCTGGTACAGTCACTAGTGTGAACTGTTACACTCTTTGGAGATGAGAGTTAGACTCTGAGGAAGGAGGATGAAAGCAGGATAACTGCTTTTGAAATGTGGGTGTAGTGAAGGGTGCTCAGAATCAGCTGGATGGACAGAAAGACAAATGAGTAGAAGTTCAGGAACAAAAACGATTGCTAAGCACAGTTAGAGAAAGATAACCAAGTACAGACATTGGAAATGAAATCTGACAGCTTTGTCCTGGCAACAATTGAAGGGGAAATTGAGGATAAAAACACAGAGGGAGAAAAATCGGATGGGTGGATAACATTGAGATGTGGACTGAGGAAGGTTTGAAGGAAGCCAGAGAGAAACAAGATGATGCCAATGGCTCCACCAAGGCTATGGTGGCAACAGATGAACTGGTGATTAGCACCTACCAACAAGAGAATATGAGGCAAGAACAGGATTGAGTTCATCAGTGATGCCTCTGGTTGGATCACTTGCCAGCACTGCACACAATGAAGAACGATAACTTGTGTGAGGTTACCGGAATATAGTACCTAGCGGGAGTCAGGGTGTTCAGGGGTAGATCCCAGGTAGTTAAATCATTCATTTCACCCGCTCAGAGGTACAGTTCAATACAACTGATAGCCCCAGGGTCCAGAGTATGATCATCACAGCTCTTGACTGCACAGACACTCTGGGGCTCAAGTAGGAGCCTGCCTCTCTCATTCTAACTGCAATCATAGATCATTCCAATTGGATTCATCAAACAATTTGCAGGGTTAAGCAAACAAAATAACCTTCTAGTCTTCCAACGGAGCTGATTTTCTGTTTAATAAGTGAACATAGACATGCAGCACCTCCAGTCTGTTCTACCACTCAGTTAGATCCTAGCTGATCTGTACCTCAACTCCATTTACCTGTCTCTTCGATACCATTACCCATCAAAAAAACTATCAATTCCCGTCTTGAAAATTTCAATCGGCTTCAGTGTCCGCAGCCTTCTGGGAGAGAGAGTTCCAGATTTCCACCACAAAAGGCTTTCTCACTCCACTCCTGAGCGGTCTAGTTTAAATCTGGGAAGTTTCGCTCCATTGATTTCCATCAGAGGGAACAGTTTCTCTGTAACTACCCCATCAAACGGCTCTATCGTTTTAAATACCTTGATAAAAAAAAAAATCACCCCACCATCTTTTAAACTTAAGGGGATAGAAACCACGGGCGTGATCTCGAAGTCGTTGGGCTGGCCCGGGAGTAGCTGGGAAACGGTCCATCCCCCGCGATCGGCCCCAACCGCGATTTCATGCCGGCTGGCCAATTAACAGCCAGAAACTCAGCGCTGCCGGGGTGGGGGTGGGGGCAGGACGAGTGAGAGCACAGAAGCCAGCGTATGAACCGGTGGGGGGGGTAGTGCGCACTGATAGCTCCCAGAGGACAGGGAGCTGACTCGGGGAGTTTAGCAATGTTAACACGAAAAATAAAGATTTTTAAAGTCTGAAAAGAATGCCCCGACGTTGGACTCACTCAGACTAACATAAACAGAATAAAAATGATGTCAAACATTTTTTATTTTTTTAAATTAACGTTGGAAACCTCATCCCGCCCACGGATGAGGCTTCCTAGAAAAATCCAAAGGCCGCCTGGCCGATTCACCCATCCGCCAAACCGTAAGGTTGCACAGGCAGCAAAAAATAGCTTTCAGTTAATTGATTAATGGCCTCAATAGGCCTCTTAATTGTCGGCGGGCCCGCTGCTGACTCTCACGCGTGCCCGGTGACCGAAACATCACACGAGTGCGCGATGACGTCAGGACGCTCGCCTGACATCACTGCGCGCTTATTTCACACCCAATCAGGTCGGGCGCGCACCCACCCACCGGTCGTAAAATCCTGCCTCATGTTTATGCAACCTGTCCTCTCAATTTAACCCTTCCTAAGCTCCAGTTAATTCTGCTGAATTTGAACTGCACCCACTCCAGGGCCAGCGTACCCTTCCTGAGGTGTGGTGCCCAGAACTGGATTCGGGCAGGGTCCGACCAAGTCTCTGTACAACAGAACTATCAGATCCTTATTCCAATCCTCTGGACACAGGCGCCGATGTTCCAGTTTGTTGCTCTCTGATCTAAAGTGAATGACCTCACGGTTCCCCAAATTGAACTACGCCTGTATAGTTTTGCCCACTCAATTAGTCTGTCTGTGTCCCTTTGTAACTTGCGGTTCTCATCTACACAACAGCTCTGAACTCAAGTCTCATCTGCAAACTTGTGTATATAACTCTCTATGGTACACCTTCACCCAGGTTATTAGTTATAGATATTGAAAAGCTGAGACCCCCCAAGACCCATTACAGATTCCTGGGGAATGTTACTTATTACAGCCCACTGTCAATCAAAGAGTGTTCTTTAGATCCCTACTCCTTGTCTTCCATCTCCTAACCTGTCGTCTTAGAGGGCTTGACAGATTAGATGCTGCGAGGCAGTGTCCCCTGGCTGGAGAACCTAGAGTTAGGGATCAAAGTCACGGGGTGAAAGATCAACAATTCAGGACTGAGAGAAAAGATTTCTTCACTCACTCAAAAGGGTTGTGGATCTTTGGTATCCACCACCCAAGTGGGCTGCAGATTCTCAGTTATTGAGCATATTCAAAATTAATGGCAATAGACTTTGGACTTTAAAGGAATCAACGGATATGGGGATAAGGTGGGAAAGTCGAGTTAGGGGTCAAAGGTCAGCCATTTCTGAATGGTTGAAGAAGGTTCAAGTCACCAAATGGTCTACTCCTTTCCTACTTATCTTATGCTCAGGCCATATCACAAGATTACTTCCATGTATTTTTAAACTTTGCTAATAATATCTTGTGCTTAATTTTATCAAATGCTTTCTGGAAGTCCATCAACACCCATTGACCACCCCTCCCCACCCCCATTCATCATTAATTAAAAAAATCAACTAACTTAGTCAGAAATGACCAACTCATCGCAAATCCATGCATTGATAAGCACAAAGAAATACGAACATAGCAGGAGCTGACTATCAGAACTAACTCAGTCCTTAAAATTTCTGTTGAGTTATTTTAAATGTAACACACAGTTTTAAAGTTTTTCCTACTTGGCACTAATCATCTCTTCACAGTGTATTCACATTCTAGCTATTAAACAATTAGCACTGTTATAATGTAATCCTTTGAGATTCATTGCTGAACCTGCTCAGTAACAGATGTTCTCCTGAACAACTTCCTTCTGAATTTTAAAATAGCCAAATGAAGATCTAACTCCTCTTCAATGCTCATATTCATTGTACTGTTTGGGGGAACCCTGCAACATTTTACAATCATAAAAGCATACGGCTATTGAAGGAAGCCATCTCTTTGCTAAAGTAATCCAAATCTAATCCTATTGTCTGCCTTTCTTCACAACAACTTCTGTCTTCTGCTGCTTCGAGTAGTGAATCAAAATTTCCCTTTAAAAAGTGCAATGGGTTCTGCCTCAACCACTCCCCATGGCAAAGTGCTCAAACCCTCCAACAACTCACTGTCTAAAGGTATTTCTCCTAACCCTCCCTGTACATTCAGTGACAATTTTTAATTAATGAGTCTCCAATCAACCGAATTTCACAGTCTCCACACATTGACTTTATAGAATAGAATCATACAATGGTTAGAGCACAGATGGATGCCATTCAGCCCATCATGTATGTGCCAGCTCTCTACAAAAGCAATTTACCTAGTCCCACTCTCCAGCCCTTTCTCTGTAGTCTCCCCACCACAACACTGCCAGGTGCTTATCCGATTCCCTTTTGAAAGCCGCAATGGAATCGGCTTCCACCACATGCTCAGGCAGTGCATTTCAGATCCTAACCACTCACTGGGGAATAAAGATTTTGCTCATGTCACCACTCCTTCTTTTGCCATTAACCCAATGTTGTATGGGTGTCTTCTGGTTCTTAATAGTGATAGTTTTCTCTCTGTCTATTCCACTTAGGTCCCTCATCATTTTGAAAACCTCTCATCAAATTTCCTCTCAACCTTTTCTTCTCCAAGGAGAACAACTTCTCCAATCTATCCCTCATCTCTTGAGCCATTCTCCTAAATCTTTCCTGACCCCCTCTAAAAATTTCACATTCTCCCAAAAGTGTGGTGCCCAGAATTGGACACAATGCAATGTTGAGGCCAATAACGTTTTAAAGGTTTACCAGAGCTTCCTTGCTTTTGTACTCTATGGCTCTATTTATGAAACCCAGGATCCCCTATACCTAGCTTACCACTTTCTTAACCTCCCCACCACCTTCGATGATTCATGTACATATACACCAAGGTCCCTTTGTTCCTGCACCCCCTTTAGAATTGTATCAATTATTTTATATTGTCTCTCCGCATTCTTCAAAATCCATCAGTTCACAATTCTCTGCATTAAATTTTACCTGCCCACCATGTCCACCCATTCCACTAGCCTGTCCATGGCCTCTTGAAGTCTATCACCAGCCTCTTCATGGTTCACAATACTTCCAAGGTACGTGTCACGTGCAAATTTTGAAATTATGCCCTAATCACCAAAGGTTATTAATGCCAACTCTGGAGAACTGTGCTGTATGCCTGCTTCCGATCCAAATTCAACTGTCCACCATTACTCTGTATCCTCACTCAAGCCAACTTTGTACTCATGTTACCACTGTCTCTTTTATCCATGAGGTTCAATTTTGGTGCCAAGCCTGTTTTGAGATACTTTATCACTCCTGTAGGTGGTTGTGCCTAACAAGTTTGGGGTATTAGTTGGGGTTCAACAAACGCTTCATATTTTACAATAAAATTATTTGTCTAGAGCACAATTCCAATTCCCTTTTTCTGCTTCATTTTACTCTCTATCATTTTCCTCATTCAGGGAGCGTTAATGTTCTTCCGACATTGGGACTCTCAAAACTGCGCACAATTCTCCGAGGCCTGATTTTGAAGTTAAAGCCCCCTTTGTCTAACCTCCTTTTATCTACCAAAATAAAAAAATAGAATCACCAGATGGTTACAGCAGAGGTGGCCATTTAGCCCATTGTGTCTGTGCTGGCCCTCTGAAGGAGCAATTCACCTAGCGTCACACCTCCGCCTTTTCCCCATAGCCCTGCAAATGTTTCCTTTCCAGATAATGATCTAATTCCCTTTTGAAAGCCTCAATTGGCCCTGCCTCTACTACACCCCTAGGCAGCGCATTCCAGACCCCAATCACTCACTGCATGAATCAATTTTTCCTCTTGTCTCCATTCCTTCTTTTGCCAATTATCTTAAATCTGTGCCCACTTGTTCTCAATCCTTCCACCAACGGGAACAGTTTCTCCCTATCTACTCTGTCCAGACCTCATGATTTTTGAATAACTCCATCAAATCTTCTCTCAACCTTCTCTACTCCAAGGAAAACAGTCCCAACTTCACCAATCTATCTACATGACTGAAGTTCCTCCTTCCTGGAACCATTCTTGCGAATTTTTTCTGCACTCTCTCTAATACCTTTGCACCCTTCCTAAAGTTTAGTGTCCAGAACTGTACACAATACTCCAGTAGAGGCCAAACCAGTGTTTTATACAAGTTTATAGTAACTTCCTTGCTTTTGTATTCTATGCCCCTATTAATAAAGCCCTGGATGCCGTATGCTTTATTGACTGCTCTCTCAATCTGTCCACCTTCAATGATTTATACTCACATAAACCCAGGTCCCTCTGCTCCTGCACCCTCTTTAGAATGGTACACTTTATTTGACATCGTCTCACTGCATTCATCCAACCAAACTGAATCATTTCACACCTGTCTGCATTCATTTTCATATGCCACTTGTTCACCCAGTCCATCAATCTGTCAATGTCCTTTGAAGTTCCACACTATCCTCCTCATGGTTCACATCATCTGCAAAATTTGGAATTGTGCTCTAGACAAATAATTTTATTGTAAAATATGAAGCATTTGTTGAACCCCCAACTAATACCCCAAACTCGTTAGGCACAACCACCTACAGCATTTTCTCATTGATAATGAACAATTACAGCTGAAACGTTAGAACCAAGTCTCAAGCCACCCAATGTGGGAGGGTTGGGTAGGGGGCACTTATTTAACTGTAAAAACAAAGTGTAACTGACCTTTCGAACTGACATTGTATCTAAACCCATGGTTTACATCCTTCACTAAAGAGAGGGTGGTAAGAATGTGGAACTTGCTACCACAAGGAGTGACTGAGGTGACTATTATAAATTACTTCTTACAAGTGGGCATCACTGGTGAGGCCAGCATTTGTTGCCCATCCCTAAATGCCCTTGAACCGAGTGGGTGGCTAGGGCCAGTGCAGAGAGCAGTTAAGAGTCAAGCACATTGCTATGGGTCTAGAGTCACGTGTAGGCCAGACCAGGTAAGGACAGCAGATTTCCTTCCCTCAAGAACATTAGTGAACTAGATGGGTATTTATGACAATGATATGTTGCTATGGTCACCATTATATTCCACCAGCTGTTGTGGTGGGATTTGAAACTATGTCCCAGGGCATTAGCCTGGGCCTTAGGATTACTAGTCCAGTGACATGGTCACTACACCATCTCCCCTTAAATGCATTTACAGGGAAGGTAGATATGCACAGAAGAGGAACAAAATGATGTGTCAACAGGAGGGTGGGAGGAGGCTTGTGTGAAGCATAAACACTGGCATTGACCGGTTGGGCTGAATAGTCTGTTTCGCTACTGTAAAACTGTATGTAATCATTCCCCAAAATATAACTGCAGTTAGATGTATTATGTCAGAGGAAGAGAGCTATAAGAACACAGTTAACCATGAATCATTCTAGGCTAGTATAAACATCTAACTCTAAATTACGAATCAAATGATTGATACCATTAACCCTCACACCATCAGCTGTGAAACACCATGGGATAGATACAGGTCAGTGGAGCAAACCAACAGTGACAACTTTACAGCCGGACTGACACACGCGAGGCTCATGTGCCAACTAGGACATGAGCGGGTAGTGGTGGGGGCATCAGTCACATCCAGGAGTGTGCTGCTCCCAAAGATGATCAAAGTCGGCTATCAGGGGATAGGGGTTTCAAACGGCAGCAGGCAGCAGCACACAGCTTTGCTGTGGAGCCAGGAGAAGGTGCATTCATACATTCAGCTAAGTCAACATTCTATTTTTTTGGTGGCAGCTTCTAGCTGTCCCTTTCCAAACTGCTGGCTTGGACGAAGTTAGGCTTGTGAGATCAAATATGGAAAACGTGTCCAAGACTGGCTTCAGGCCGTGGATTTATGTGGAAAGTCGGCCTAACACTGGATTCAGTATGTGCCCTGACATCTCAAGGGCTCCCTCACCAACTTAGCATGCAGTGCTCCATCAGTGTGGAACAAGCTTGTACATACACCACATTACGCTCGCTGGGAACCACTTTGTACTTATAAAAAGGGCATAGCGTGATCCAATTTATAGGTCCATTATACAGGGAAGATTTAATTGACAGCACTGAGACATTAAAAAGCACTTGGCTACAAGTAAACATTGATAGGAGCCAATAAGACATTTGGAGGCATGGACAGGAGTACAAACTATCAATGTTTAATTCGCTTTTTCTTGATCTCTAATTAATTAATGACTACTGTTGTCAAGGAAATTGTTTTTTTTTTAAAAAAATACAACCCTAAGAGCAGAATTTTACAGAACCAATTTGGGACTTAGTGCCTGCTACAGACCAATCACCATCCCCAGAAACGTAGGTAGTCAACTTTCCATCCTGCTACAGTCTAACTGCTCAGGGGTGTGAACACCTTCAGTTCAAAGGCCTTCGAACCTGCTGATGCAGAGAGTCTATCTCCCTGACCAGCCTCAATAAACATAGTAGTCAGAACACAGGGACCACTTCTGCAACTAGGAGCGCCGGCGTTAACTCAATCCTGAATGATTGAAGAACAAGGAGGAAGCAAAGCGCGGGGGTGGTTGGGGGGTAGAGCGAGGGGAGGCGAGATACCTCAGCCAGGAGATACATTTGGTCATTACCATGTGCTCCACGTGTGCAATGCAGCAACTGAAACGGGACAAAACGAGATGGGCTCAGCAAAAACATTTAAAAAAAACACACACAGATGAGAAACGGATTATATACCCTATCAATCTTCCAAAATTAACCCTTAAATAACAACCGCCCCCCATCCCAAGCCGACAATTTAGGTAAAGTCAGTAAGACAGGTTTGGGAGGAGTGCGGTTTCTAGAATGACCACGCTATTTATTAAATCATATCACACACTGAACCCCGTTTCTGTCGGGCAGTTTGTGCTAAGCCGACGAGACAAATGCCCTGTTCACGAGAAACTCGTGTTATTGCAAAAAAAGAGATCTACGGGTGCCTTGCTTGAACCAATTATTTGCAACCAATATAATAATCTTCTCCGGATCAACAAATGTATTTAAGTACGACCCTGAGCTTGACAAATATCTTCAAAGACAGAAACAAGAGTTAGGTGGTGACATTAGCTGAAATCTACTGCCTTTGAGAGTAAGATTAGCACTTTCTCTCTTGATGCTGCAGTGAAACAGATTCACAGCAGCCGGGATGAAGTGAGTACAGTTTACTGCAGTCTCCTCCTCTCTGTAATTCCCCATATTCTCTCCTAAATAATGCAGGAGCAGGAACATTCCAGAAATGGGAAAATCTCTGAATAAAGCCCTTACCTTTGTTGTCCATCTGGTTCGCGTTTAAATCTCTGGGCGGCCCCGGGAATAGAGAGATGCTTTTTGTTTATATGCAGGTTCCGTGTTCTCTATCCTTCTTGGGAACCACGAATGCACCACCTGCAATTAAACAGTCAGCGTCACTTAAAGGGACCGAGTGATTGTCTGGGGGGAGCTGGCTGCAAGCGTGGGTCAGAGAGTCAACACAACACTGCTTCCTCCAAAAGATGACGCAGCCTCACACAGCAGCGGTCTTGAGGTGCTGTTATTGGCCGCTAAATGAATATGATTATTGATTTGGAAACTTCCATTAAAAGATTATGTAACGCTCCCCGCCCCCTTCCGCACAGCAGCGCTTGAAGGGGACCTATCTTGAGAGGGGTCGGTCTGAAGGAGGGAGTGTGCGGTGTCCTCACCCCGTTCAAAGCGAAATTGAGTTTTCGGGATGTTTTTTTTGACCCAAGTTCATTAACACACAAACTGATCGAAGTCACTCATCGATACAGGACAAGAAAAGTGCTAACCTCTACTCTTTCCCCTTTACTGTCTTGGATGTGCTTGTGCCCAGATCGCTTCAGGGACTGAAGCCTGCCAGAATGATCTGAGACCAAATGGCACACAAACCCATCAATCTTATACCCTCCCATCCTGCCCCCACCCACCCCTGCACCCCCACTGCTCAGCCATCCCATAACCCCAACTACTCAATGAAAGATTGAACTTTTTCTCACAACACCCCTACCCTCCAGGATTTTCTCCCAAGGTCACTTTGCTTCAGTGTCTCCCTCACCAACCTTCCTCATCACCCTCATCTCCCACTGCCTCCTCAGTCATTGCCCTCCATTGTGAGCTTATGAAAACAAAATTGAGGCAAAGCTTATAATCTAAAATTGTTGAGCTCCATGTTGAATCTGGAAGGCTTCAAGTTGAAAGTTGAGGTGTTGTTTCTGGAGCTTATGTTGAGCTGCATTGGGGACAATTCAGCAGGTCAAGGACAGGAAGGTCACAGTGGGAGCAAAGTGGAGAATTAAAATGACAGGCACCTGTAGGCTCCAAGCATACCTGCAAACTGAACAGAGGTTTTCCAGAAAACAATCACCCAATCAGTATTTGGTCTCTCCATTGTGGAGGAGACCACATTGTGAGCAGCAAATACAATATCCTAAATTGAAATATGTACATGTAAATCTCCGCTTCACCTGGAAGGAGTGTTTGGGGCCTTGGACAATGAGAAAGGAGGAGGTAAAAAGGAAGGTGTTACATCTCCTACACTTTCATGGAAAGTGCTGTGGGAAGAGGAGGGAATGTTGGAGCTCGTCCTGAGGATTCTGCATCACTGACAAAGCCAAGGTCTATTGCCTATACTTAGTTGCCCCTTGAGAAGCTCATAGTTGGCTCTCATCTCAAACCATTGCAGCCCATGTGATGAACCTGCTCCCGCAGTGCTCTCAAGTAGGGAGTTCCAATGTTTCGAGGTAGCAGTGACGAAGGAATAGCAATATGTGTCCAAGTCAGGAATGTTGCATGTGACTTAAGGGGAACTTGAATGTGGTGAATTTCTCATGCGCCTTGCCCTTCCAGGTGGTGGAGGTTGTGATTTGGGAGGTGCTGTTGAAAGAGCCTTGGTGAGTTGCTGCAGTATATCCTGTAGATGGTACACACTGCTGCCAGTGGTGGAGGGAGTGTACGTTGAAGTTGATAGGTGGGTTGCCAATCAAGAGGGCTGCTGCCTGCTGTGCTGTATGTCAATCCAAACTAACCACCACATTATAATATGTATAACTAATTATTCCATTTATGTTTAAGAAGTTTTTAGACCATCTAAAACCTTGCCCCATCACACATGATGCCATGAAACAAGTCAGCACCACCTTGGCTGAGTCCAGCCCAGAGAGGAGGGGACAACAGTTTTTTTTTTGTTGCTTTGCAAAGGTTCAGAGTGAAGCGATTTTGATGCATTCCATCTTTTTTTCTGTGGAATTTTCCCTCTTCCTCTCCTGAGCGCTCTGCGTCACATTAGTGGGTCATTCTGTGGCTGTTGACAACCCTGCAAAAGATTAATCAAGCGGTTACTTTTCTTGTGTGTATCAGACCCTAATTACGGTTAACCCCACTTAATTCCTCCACTCTCCCTAACTCCCTTAAAATTTAGAGAATGAAGGGATAATTATGTGGTACTTGGGGTGATAGAGGATTTGATAAGGAGGAGAGAAAATATGTAAATGTTGATGTTGGGGTAGCTGATGATGAAGATGGAGTTGATGCTGAAGACTATGGTGACAATGAGCATATGGAATAGGAACTGAAGTGGGCCATACGGCCTCTCAGGATTGTTCCACCATTCAATAAGATCATTGCTAATCTTCTACCTTGAATCCACTTTCCCATCCTATCACCATATTGTTCGATTCCGCCAGTGTCCAACATGATGGTGATCACCATGAACCTGGTAAGGTGATCAAGGTCATGTTGATACTTATCGATCCTGGTGCAACATAATGGAGTGAGAGAGCACTCATTGTAGATACCAATTAATATTTGGAATTGGCAGCCTGTTGGTTCAGAGAAAAGGCAAGATCCACCTTTCCAGAAGCTGTGTTTTGATTACCGTTATCAGGTCTTTACACCATGGTTCCTGCATATTCCTGTTGGTTACATTGTGAAACGGATGCTTGCTGGTTACCTCCAGCTGTTACTTGGCCCCCATCCTTGCTATTGTAATCTTGTTATCACATCAATGCTGTACTATACAGCGGGAGCTTGGTGATTGGCAGGGTCACAATTCTCTATTGTTCATTATTTGCTGAATCACTAAAAAATGTAGGTTGGGGTCAGTTATATTTGTTCAGTATAAAGTTATTTTCATATTTTTGCTGGTTTAATGGTTTTATTCCCTAAATTAAGATGCTCACACAGTCAGCATCAATAACAATGAGGATAGAGTCGCAAAAACAAATGGTAAACCAGTAGTGCCTGCATTAGATGGTTGATGGTCCATATAGTCTGACCAATTATTTGGGCAAATGGTTCCCAGTGTGGGTTCCAGTAACTTAACTGGTAAATATTTAGCTTAGCGCCTTCTGAGTCAATTTTCAAAGTAGCAAAGATATATAAGGGGGTCATTTTCACACTCGCTGCCTGAGAGTTACCGTTGGAACAAAAACTGGAATTCTGTCACATGTCAAATTCTTCGACAGCACCTCCACCAGCTGGATGGGCAAGGGCAGTAAACGCATAGGAATATGATCAGCTCCAAGTTCTATCCAAACTATTCACACCATCCCAATTTAATATATCAACTGTTCCTTTATTGTCACTGAGTCAATATTCTGAAGCTCCCTCCCTAACAGCGCTGTGGGTGTACCGACACCACATGGACTGCAGCGGTTCAAGAAGGCAGCTCACCACCACCTTCTCAAGGGCCATTCAGTGTGGACAATAAATACTGGGCTTGTCAGTGATGCGAATGAATAAACTAGAAGTGAACCACCAGTTAAACATTCAAAGGTCGCAGGTGCAAATGCCTCCAATGCTTTTTATAATTATACTTTCTCAGGGTTTGGGCATCGATGGTAAGGTCAGCATTTATTGCTCATTCCTAGTTCCCAAGTGTTTTGCTTGGCCATCTCAGAGAGTCAATGATGTTGATGTGGGACTGGTGTCGAATACGGGCTTATTCCCGGAATAAATGGCAGGTTCTCTTCTCTGAGGGGAACAGTGAATCTTTTGGGTTCTTAAGACAATCCAACAGCTTCATGGTCACTTTTAATGATACCAACTATTTACTTTATTCTTTTCAGTTCAGATCTGGCCACTGGAATTCAACAAGCAAAAGCAATATATCAGTGATAGATCTGTATCTCACAATAGTAAAGCCCAATGTCCGACAGCAGCAGAACCATACCCACAAGTTTGGTATCCAATTGTTATACAGAGGATTAGGAAACAGTTTTGAGATAATAGCTTTGCCATGTACCTAACCATTGCTGTACCTGCCTTTCAGAGTGTTTGATGAGACACTGTAGACACAGTATTGCTGTTTGCCTAACTCGTGCTGTTACCTGTTCTGAAAGTGTTTGATAGGACAGTATAGAGGAACCTTTACTCTGTATTTAACCTAGCTGTTCCTGGGCTGAGAGTATTTTGATGGCACAGTGCAAAAAGTAATTTACTCTGTATCTAACCCCGTGCTGTACCTGCCCTGGGAGTGTTTGATGGGGACACTGTAGAGGGAGCTTTACTCTTTATCTAACCCCGTGCTGTACCTGCCCTGGGAGTGTTTGATGGGGACAGTGTAGAGGGTGCTTTACTCTGTATCTAAACCCGTGCTGTATCTATCCTGGGAGTGCTTGATTGGGACAGTGTAGAGGGAGCTTTACTCTATATCTAACCCTGTGCTGTATCTGTCCTGGGAGTGCTTGATTGGGACAGTGTAGAGAGAGCTTTACTCTGTACCTAACCTCGTGCTGTACCTGTCATGGGAGTGTTTGATGGGGACAGTGTAGAGGGAGCTTTACTCTGTATCTAACCCCGTGCTGTACCTGTCTTGGGAGTGTTTGATGGGGACAGTGTAGAGGGAGATTTACTCTGTATCTAACCCCGTGCTGTACCTGTCCTGGGAGTGTTTGATGGGGACAGTGTAGAGGGAGCTTTACCCCGTATCAGACCTGCAAGGTATTGGACCAAGGAGTGCTTGAAAGAGTGCTGAATACCCTTTGGTTTTTCTCATCAATCATGTTATTCCACACAAAAGTTCTCATTAATAAAAAGCACAGGCTGCTCATGATTCTGAGTTTGGGCAGAACATTTTACTTGAGTAAAAATCTTTTCAAATGGAAAATTAAAATAATGTTGAGCTCAGCTTTAGACCTTGGTTCTAAACCTCAGTTGAGGGAGCCTTTGTGGGAACCCATTTCATTTTGACAGAAACAAATTAACCTTGATAAGGATCGATTGCGTCAGACGCTGAAGCTATACAGAAAATAACTAGTTGGGACCTTGCCATTGCGTAACTTTAACCAAGAGAAAAATAATAGATTGCTCATAAGCATCTGGAAATACAATTATTCCTGATTCTAACAGCCCTCTTAACTAGACTTACCAATTACAAAACAGAGACCTAGCCAGGAGATTTCAGAGCCTGGGTGTTTGTGGAGTTCAGAATGATGACTGATTAAGAATTTTCCTTTAGCAATGCCACAATATGCCAGATCCAAGTTGGAAGTGGTGGGGCCCATTCGAGTGGTAAGATGGGGTAGAAGTGCAAGGTGCAGGGTGGAAAGACACCCCAGGTCCTTCAACATCCGGCAAGAGAATATAGGAACAAGAGTAGACCATTCAGCCACTCGATCCTGTTCCACCATTTAATTAGATAATGGCTGATTTGTATCTTAACTCTATTTAGACTCCTGGGTTCCATAACCCTCAGTATACTTACCAAATAAAAATCTGACAATCTGAGTTTTGAAATTTCCAATTGACCCTCAGCCTCAAAAGCTTTTTTGGGGGAGAGGGTTCCAGATTTCCACTACCCTTTGTGTGAAGAAGTGCTTCCTGACATCATCTTTGAACTGTTTAGCTCTAATTTTAATCTTCTGCCCCCTTGTTCTGGACTCTCCCACCAGAGGAAACAGTTTCGCTGTATCTGCTCAGCTAACTCACTTAGTCAACTTAAATACCTCACTTGCATCACCCTTAATCTTCTGCACTGCGCCCACTCCAAGGCCAGTATGTCCTTCCTGAGGTGCCCAGAACTGAACTCAGTGTTTTAGGTGGGGTCTAACCAGAGGCGAAAGCAATTGTAACATAACCTAAAGCCCCCTTGAGAAAAGAGAAATTAATATTTCAGGTGATGATCTTTTGTTTGAACATCAAACTGAAGGCTGGGTTGAGACACAGGTTCTGATGTTTTCTTTAGTGCTGATGAAAGTGCATTAAATGCCTGAATAACCTCAGGGACCATTTGGTTCCAGACCACAAGGCACAGAAGGAAGAAGAATAAAGGGAAAGAGACGTCTGTCCTGAGGTATTTCTCAACTGCGCATTCAAGAGAACAGCCTGGTGCAAAAATCAGAGAAGTGGCAACCATCCCATCTCTCTCCTGGAAACAGCCTGACAAAGTATTGCCAGGGTGCCACGGGAATGAATATTTAGATGGCGCCTGTCAACACCACAGCATGTCCTAAAGTGTTTCACGGGCACTGAATTACACGGAAGCAATGCAAGGAAGCGCCATAGCCAATTCCTGCACAGCAAGGTCCCATGATAACGGTGACATAAAACTATTTTAGTGGTATTGGTTGAGGGGTGAATGTTGGCCAGGGCACTGGGAAGAAGTCCTCTGTGCGTTCTTTAGACCTTTAAAGTTCACCTGTACCTGTACCTGTACCTGTACCTGTACCTGCCCTTCGGAGTTTTTGATGGGACAGTGTAGACGCAGCATTACTTTTTATCTGCTTTTTATCGTGCTGTTACCTATCTGCCCCAGAGTAGATGGGACCTCATTTGAAAGACTGCACCTCTGTCAGTGCAGCACTACTGTAGTACTCAGTATGGATTATGTGCTTAAATCTCTGGAGACTTGAGCCCTTGAACTATTGATTCAGAAGTGTCAGTTTTAGCAAGTCAGCAAGGGGAGGTCATGCCTGACAAATCTGTTAGAATTCTTTGAGTAGGTTAGACAAAGGAGAGCCAATGGATGTTATCTACTTGGACTTCCAGAAGGCCTTTGACAAGGTGCCGCACAGGAGGCTGCTCAGTAAGATAAGAGCCCATGGTGTTAGAGGCAAGATACTAGCATGGATAGAAGATTGGCTGTCTGGTAGGAGGCAGAGAGTGGGGATAAGGGGATCCTTCTCAGGATGGCGGCCGGTGACTAATGGAGTTCCGCAGGGGTCAGTGTTGGGACCACAACTTTTCACTTTATACATTAGTGATCTAGATGAAGGAACTGAGGGCATCTTGGCTAAGTTTGCAGATGATACAAAGGTAGGTGGAGGGACAGGTAGTATTGAGGAGCATTGGAGGCTGCAGAAGGATTTGGACAGGTTAGGAGAATGGGCAAAGAAGTGGCAGATGGAATACAACGTGGGGAAGTGTGATGTCATACACTTTGGTAGGAAGAATAGAGGCATAGACTATTTTCTAAATGGGGAGAGAATTCAGAAATCTGGAGTGCAAAGGGACTTGGGAGTCCTAGTCCAGGATTCTCTTAAGGTTAACTTGCAGGTTGATTCGGTAGTTGGGAAGGCAAATGCAATGTTGGCATTTATTTCGAGAGGACTAGAATATAAAAGCAGGGATGTGCTGCTGAGGCTTTATAAGGCTCTGGTCAGACCACATTTAGAATATTGTGAGTAATTTTGGGCCCCATATCTCAAGAAGGATGTTCTGGCCCTGGAGACGGTCCAGAGGAGGTTCACGAGAACGATCCCAGGAATGAAAGGCTTAATATATGAGGAACGTTTGAGGACTCTGGGTGTATACTCGATGGAGTTTAGAAGGATGAGGGGGGATCTGATTGAAACTTACAGAATACTGAAAGGCCTGGATAGAGTGGACGTGGGGAAGATGTTTCCATTAGTAGGAGAGACTAGGACCCGAGCGCACAGCCTCAGATTAAAGGCCTAAATCTTCTGATCAGGTTCAGAGCTCCTGATCAGCTGGAGAAATTACCCACTTGCCTTCCTCAGATTTTTATTTTGATGGAGAGTCCTTCCAAACCCCATCAGTGCAGGAAACCTTGGAGATATCAGTGAAGAGAATCTGCGCAGGCACCAAGTCCCAGTTTTATGGTAAGTAAAGAGTTTAGATGTTCCAAAACCTCTTTGAAATGCTCTGGAGGGAATGTAAATGGGTAAGGAGGTTGGGTAGGGTGGATGAGGGAGGTGGGTAATGGGGTAGGGTGGTGGGTGGGTGAGGTCAGTGGTAAGGGAGTGGGGTAGCAGTTGGATAGGGTGGTGAAGTCAGGAGTACATCAGGGGTATTGGGGGATATTGGAGAGTTGGGGGTTGGGTGGGGTGATGGTGGCTAGTCTGGTCCGTTCAAGGGGCCAGGGGGAGACAGGCGGTCGGGGGATAATCGGGAGGTCAAGCTAGGACTCGGGCATCAGTGTGAGTGACTGGCAGATCTGTTGTATAGTTACCCAGGAGTTAGTTTAGGATTTTTCTATCTAACATTTCCTAGTTGACTATCCAGGTAAATGAGTGAGAACTGTCTGAAGTCATCGACTCTAACTCAGAGTTGGAGACTTTCTTGGCTGGTCCTGGGAGCAGGAGAATTGCCCATCGGGATCTCGAACTTCCTGGACAATTCCCAGAGTCGGTGCACTGGGCTTCCGAGGGGTCCCTTAGTGTATCTTGGAGGATATGTGCGGTCTGCAACGATATAACACCTGGAAGATCTGGGTCATTATCTACAGCTTTCAGGGTTGTGTCACTGATAGTTATAGAAGATGGGGGATTGTCAGAATTTGGCAATTGGTGCAATATCTCTGTCTTCCTTCAGCTGATGATTAGCTCATAGTGGTCAACCGCTTTTGATAAACAGTCCCTGATCATTTGAAGACGATGTTCAGTGTGGCACACGATGACACAGTCATTGGCAGATAGCAATTCCTGTTTCATCATCTCTGATAGTTCCATCAACATTTCCATCAAATGCCCCAGAAAGCAAGAAGATACTGAAGGGCACACACCACACAAGGGCCATAACATACCCTTTGCTTCGCACCACTTGTCACGTCAAAAGGGATCAGTGTATTCATCACAGTCAGCGACTCTGACTGTCATTCCATTGTGCAATTGCCCTATCAGATTTACAGTTCTATCAGAACATCCAGCTTTAGCTAAGACTTTCTACAGGCCTCTCTATTTACTGCATCAAAGGCCTTCATCAGGTCGACAAAGGCACAGCTAGTGTTCCATCTGCTATTCACAGCATTTCTCTTGTATATGCTGAAACTGTGAAGATCATGCCACAAGCACCTCTGCTTTTCCTGAACCCACTTTGACTTTCTGGGCAGTACTGGTTCTGCTATGTGGATTACCAGTCTGTGTGGGGAGTGGAACATTTGCTAGGATCCTACCAGTTATCACAAGCAGCGAGATCCTTCAGGTTATCACACACAGATTTTTATCCCTTTTCCTTTGCACAATTGAACAACCGCGGTGTCCTTGAACTCCTGAGGGATGGTCTGTTGATACCACATTCTGTGTTATGATTGATTTAGTTTGATGGTTAGCTGGAGCTCCCCAGGTTTGTAAATTTCTCCTGGCGTTCCGTCTGATCCTGGAGTTGTCCTTGAGGGCAGGGGTCTGATGGCTTTGCCAACCTCCACAACAGAGGGTTTGCTGTCCAGGTTTACACATTTGGGCCAATCTGGAAGCTTGTCTATGGATACACCATTTACAGTGGATGGGCAGTTAAGCACACCAAAATGCTCCTCGCAGCACTATTTGATAACTGTCTTATCCATCAGGGGTCATTCCCCATCAGCACCTGTGTACAGGTAAGTAGCCGCATAAAGGAGGACCATACACAGCCTTCAGGGCTTCATGTCATGCTGATCAACATAGACTTGATGCTTTCTGGATTGCTTGACCCACCATGCATCTTGCATCCTACTCAGCTTCTGCTGTAGGTCCCTTTTCCTCTGCTGAGTGATTTCTTAGCAGCAGTTGTATCTTTGTTTCCAGCCCATATGTTGCACATGCTGCATTTTGCTCCTGCAGCAGTTCCTTAATTTGATCATCTTTTTCACTCAATCAGTCTCGGTGGTTTCCCTCCTGTGTTCCCAGGACATCATTGGCAGCTTCTAGAACTGTTGATTTGAAGGTTGACACATCAGCATCATCACTTGGGTTTCTTTGCAAGACTGCTATTCCCCAAGCCTGAGTGGAAATTGTTCACAGCACTCTGCAGATGCTGGTGTCTGTGCGTCTAGCTTTCATGGGGCCCTTGTGCATGTTGGTTTTCTTTTTGGTGCAATAGTAAATTTTATCTTTGAGCATAGCATCCTACGCTCTGTGCTCCACTCCACTCATAACCCCAGTGATCGTAACATCTTTGACATCGTTCTGCTGGGTGATGATACAGTCAGTCTGTTGCCAGTGTTCAGATCTTGGGCGCATTCAAGTGCTTTTATACTTCGCCTTCAGTCTAAAGTCTAAAGTGGCAAAGGTCAACCTTCAAATCAACAGTTCTAGAAGCTGCCAATGATGTCCTGGGAACACAGGAAAGAAACCACCGAGACTGATTCAATGATTCAGTCTAAAGGTGGTTTTGGTGATTGAGATATTCCTGTGGTTGCAGAGACTCAGGAGAAGCATGTCACTACTGCAGCATTTCCCCACACCTTCATTCCCAAGCCTGAGAGTCAGCTCCTACCCTTGAGTTGAAGTCCCACATCACAATGAGCTTGCCCTCCTGTGGGGTATTTACAATAGCTCTGTCTAGGTCCTCATAGAATTTATCCTTGAGATCCTTAGGATTAGTCATTGTTGAAGCAAATGCACTGACAATAGTCGCATACTTGTTGCTCACAAGAGATAGGAGCAGTCGTGAGCTGATTGCTTATGTCGCTATGGAGTGTATCCCAACTTTTTGCAATGTCAGACTGATAGCAAAGGGGACACATGCTTCTATCTAACCTCTCACTCTGTGACCTGTCTATCCAGAAGAATGTATAGCCTGTTGAAAGCTCTGTTAGCTGGCCCTCCTCTGCTATACAAGTTTCATTTAAAACAGCAGTGTCAATATTGTATTGTGATATCTCCCTGTCAAACAGAGCAGTTCTGCGCCGGGGCCGGGAGCTGTCACCTTTAGGAAGTAGAGCTTGTAAGTTCCGAGAGCTAAGTAGAGTACCTTGTCTCAGTCACAATAGACTGTAGTGTGTGGGTGAATACTAAAGGAATGCTTTGCAGGATGTAGCAGGATGTGTGTGAAGGAGTCGGTAAACTGTACACACACTGCACACGAGTCGAAAGCAATGGAGATAACTGCTTTTGACCAGCCCAACTCTCTTGGTCCTGCACATATTGGCTTGGCAGGTCAAGACGATTGGAGATGTGATTGATTGCACTGGGTGATCTTCAGCACCTTCTTTGCCCTCTGCCAGTGAACTTTACAGCTGTCCACACAGCTGTGCTGGGGTGCTTTCAGTGCCAGTGAGAGAACACCATGCCACATCTGTCAAAGCAGCATTTATTTGCACTGCAAAAGTGGGGTAGCTGGACAGAGGCATTCTCCCTCACATTGTGGATACCAGACCACATGCCACCCTCACCTGGGTTTGACCTGTGAACTGACGCACTTACTGGGGTGTGGCTGCTGCCAAGTCCAAACAGCCACGTGGAGCCACAGTGAGAACTGGGTGAGTGTCAAGGAGCAGATGCAGTTATCCATCCAGCTATGAAGTAGGATGTGGCTGACCCCTGCAGAAGAGACTACCTCTGACACACATCACACACATCACTGGGATCACTGCCAACTAAATTCACTTCCTCTCACAAGCTGAAGACATAAACCTTCTGCTTAAATGATAATAATAAGCTAATGTTAGTTACTTGTTTTCCCTGTCTCCGCAGTTAGTGACTCTATTCTTTTTGTTGTTGTCCCGATCTATCCGAAATCCTTACTTATGTGGCTTGTCTTTCAAAGTTATAGGAACCTGCTTTGTACCAATGTGTGTTTCAGCTCTTTGAAGCATCAGATGGAGAGGTTTGCGGAGGGAATTCCAGAGCATTAGAGCATAGGAAGTTAAGAGCCTAAGGAATAAGGACAGGAGTAGGCCATACAGATCTCGAGCTTGCTCAACTACTCAATATGATCATGGTTCCCATCAGCTGCCAAAGACCTGAGCTCAGGGTCCACACAGCTGAGGTGTGACAGCTAATGGTGGCGTGATGAAAATCATGGATGCAGTGTCCCATGGTCCTCTAAAGGGGAAGTTATGATAATTAGGGGGAGGCATGGCATTGGCATTGTGGCATTATTGCTGGACTAGTAATCCAGAGGCCCAGGGTAATGCTCTGGGGACCCAGGTTCAAATCCCACCACGGCAGATGGTGGAATTTGAATTCTATAAAAATCTGGGAATGATGACCATGAAACCATTGTCAATTGTTGTAAAAATCCATCTGGTTCACTAAAGCCCTTTAGGGAAGGGAATCTGCTGTCCTTACCTGGTCTGGCCTACATGTGACTCCAGACCCACAGCAATGTGGTTGACTCCTAAATGCCCTCTGAACAAGGGCAATTAGGGATTGCCTTATAAAGCAGCAATAAATGCTGGCCCAGCCGGCGATGCTCACACCTCATGAATGAATAAAAAGAAAATGTCACAAAAGGAAAATAAATGTTGACAGGTTTGGCCTCTCTTTAAAGTTCAAGGATATTCCTGGAAGATGGTGGACAGGGTTTTCCAGCCCCACCTGCACCTTTTGCTGGTCCATCAAATTTTGTGGTCCCACCCGCAGCGATTCCCATGGCAGGGGGGACTGGAAAATCCTGTTGACATCTCCCATCAACTCAGACGGCCTTAGTAACAGGGATAAAAACAAAAAAACTGCGGATGCTGGAAATCCAAAACAAAAATGGAAACAGAAATACCTGGAAAAACTCAGCAGGTCTGGCAGCATCGGCGGAGAAGAGCACAGTTGACGTTTCGAGTCCTCATGACCCTTCAGCAGAAGACCCTTCAACAACAGACCCTTCTCCGCCAATGCTGCCAGACCTGCTGAGTTTTACTTAGTAACAGGGATAGTATCTTAGACCATGTCAATGGCACAATCCTAAATTACACTTTGCAACAGAACTTCCATTATTTAGCAGTTATAAATTAACTGCTGATGCAGACAGTCCCGTATTCTACCGTTACGAACAGAAAGAAATGATTTGCATCTATAGAACACCTTTTATGACCTTGGGAAATGGCAAAGCACTTTCCAGCCAATGAAGAACACTTTGAAGTGTAGTCACTGTTGTAAAGTTGCAAATGTTGCAGCTGGCTTGTGTGCAGTCAGCTCCCACTATCAGCAATGTGATAATGAGAGGATAAAGCGTATTTAAGCGATGTTGCTTGAGGGATAAATATTGTCCGAGGACAATGGGAGAACTCAAAATATTGCCATGGGGTCTTTTACGCCCACTTGAGAGGGCAATTTAATATCTCATCCGAAAGACGGCTTCTTTTTGCAGTGCAGCACTCCCTCACTCCTGGCACTGGGAGTAATGTACCATTTTCCTAAATAGTTTCTGAGCAATGACTCATGAGAAAGGATTGATTTCCCCTTAAAATTCAAGGGCTTTCCTGAAAGATGATATCTATCATCCGCTCACTCAGCAACTCACTACACTGTAACCTCTTCAGTCCTGAATGCTTGGGGCCAAGTCATTTCTGAATTTTGGAATTTTCTGCATTGTAGAGTGGTGTTAGAATGCCTAAGCACAGACATCTAAACCCGAAAACACCACATAGATATAAATACTTACCTGAAACATAAAGAGTGATAAAACATTAGGCAGGATTTTTCAGGTGGTGGGATTTCCCGGAATCTAAGTCAGGAGACATGGTAAGTGCGAGTGGTCTCATGGCAGAGAGGGGAAGGATGTGATGTCCGAGGTGAGTGGGGTATTCATGAAGAGGCCGGGGCAGGGGGGTGCCCAATGGAAAGGAGACATTTGAAGGAGGCGCTTCTCCTCCACTTCCTGGCTGAGACCTGAGCAGGGTGACTTTCCAAAGTCCCTCCTCCCTAAACCCCACCCCCACTGCTCCTGAACCCCTCCTGCCAGCCTGAAAATTGAGGCTGGCTGGGAAACAGCCCTTAAGTGGTCGTTAATTGCCCACTTAAAGCCTTCAAATGAGGCAAGGGCAAGTGGGTAGGCCTAAGCCTCGCCCGTTCCATCCTAACATTGGGGTGAGGATGGGCAGGAGGGCAGGGGAAGACCATCCGGGAAATTTTACAAGTTCCCCACCACCACCACCCACCAGCGGGGCAGTGTAAAGTTCAGCTTATCATAACGCAGTAATCAAAATCATTTTACATACCAAAAACTGTATCTTCCATGTTTCCTCTCCCAAAGTTGTATCTCCAGTTGTTTCAGCGTATCTTCTATTGTGTTGTTACAGTACCTCCTGTTGTTACAATGTATCTCCTGTTGTTACAATGTATCTCCTGTTGTTACAATGTATCTCCTGTTGTTACAGTGTATCTCCTGTTGTTTTAATGTATCTCCGGTTGTAACAGTGTATCTCCTGTTGTTTCAGTGTATCCCCTGTTGTTTCAGTGTATCCCCTGTTGTTTCAGTGTATCTCCTGTTGTTACAATGTATCTCCTGTTGTTACAATGTATCTCCTGTTGTTACAATGTATCTCCTGTTGTTTCATGTATCTCCTGTTGTTTCATGTATCTCCTGTTGTTACAATGTATCGCCTGTTGTTACAATGTATCTCCTGTTGTTACAATGTATCTCCTGTTGTTTCATGTATCTCCTGTTGTTTCATGTATCTCCTGTTGTTTCATGTATCCCCTGTTCTTTCAATGTATCCCCTGTTCTTTCAATGTATCCCTTGTTCTTTCAATGTATCCCCTGTTCTTTCAATGTATCCCCTGTTGTTTCAGTGTATCCCCTAGTGTTTCAGTGTATCTCCTGTTGTTACAGTGTATCTCCTGTTGTTTTAATGTATCTCCTGTTGTTTTAATGTATCTCCTGTTGTTTTAATGTATCTCCTGTTGTTTTAATGTATCTCCTGTTGTTTTAATGTATCTCCTGTTGTTTCAGTGTATCTCCTGTTGTTTCAGTGTATCCCCTGTTGTTTCAGTGTATCCCCTGTTGTTTCAGTGTATCCCCTGTTGTTACAATGTATCTCCTGTTGTTAGTGTCTCTCCTGTTGTTACAATATATCTCCTGCTGTTTCAGTGTAATTCCTGTTGTTACAATGTACCTTGTGTTGTTTCAGTGTCCCTTCTGTAGTATTGTTGCAGTGTATTTCCTGTTGTTACAGTGTATTTCCTGTTGTTTCAGCATACCCCCTGCTGATACACTGAAACAACAGCAGATACACTATCTTCTGTTGTGTTGTTACATTGTAACTCCTGTTGGTGGAGTGGATCTCCTGTTAGAGTGTATCTCCTGTTGTTTCAGTGTCTCTCCTCTAGTGTTGTTACAGTGTATCCCCTTTACAGTATTTTTTTCCTGTTGTTACAGTGCATCTCCTGTTGTTTCAGTGTATTTCCTGCTGTTTCAGTGTATCTCCTGGTGTTACACCATATCTCCTGTTGTTAGGGAGAATTTCCTGTTGCTACAGTGCATTTCTGGTTGTTATGGTACATTTCCAGTTGTTATGGAGCATCTCCTGTTACTACAGTGTATTTCCTGTTGTTATGGTGCATCTCATTAACTTTTGACTTCCCCAACATATCCCCACCAAACCCACCAAGGCACACTGCCATTTTAAGCATTAGGTCAGCCTTCTGCCAATCAGGAGTAATTCTGATTGGCCAGCAGCTCTCCAGTCCCTGCAGCAACAACGAATGAAGAACTGCACCAGAAGGCCTGACACCAAGTCTGGGAACTGAAGGGAAAAGTAAGTGTAAGGGATCCCAGGGCGGGAGAGTGGGGAAGATCTGGGGGGGAGGGGGGTCATGGGGGAGGGGGTGATTGATGTTCCGGTGGGGAGACCAGGGTTGTGATGGGAGGTCCAAAGGTCACCTGACCTTCGGGGAGTGGGGGGGGAGGGGTGTCCCCAGTTGGAAGGGGGCTTCTGATGTAGGCACCCCCCCACCCTTTCCTGCCCCAGATTTAATTTGGGTTATTTTCGAGCTTCCCCCATGGATCTTCAGTCCGCCTGTGTGCCTAAAAGTTGAGGCTGGGTGGGAAATGGCCCTTAAGCCACCATCAATTGGCCATTTAAGGGCAACAACTGGGGCAAGGGTAGGCTTCCTGGCTGAGACCCTGCCCATCCCAGCATAAAATGGCTGCGAGATCGGGGCAGGCAGGGGGCCTCGGAGGGATTCCCATCCCTATAATTTCACCCCCCCCCCGCCCCCCACCACCACCTAAAAACCCGTGGGAGGCGGAGAGAGTGCGTACAATCCAGACCATTCTATTTTGATTGACAGTTCTGTAGTCAAAATGTCTTAAAACTGATTCCTTGCAAGGTATCAGTCCTTCTGCTCATTCTGCACCCATTCTGGGATTGGTCAAAACTTCGGAGAGCCAGCTCCGAAGAGGAAACCAGGAATGGGACCTCCTGAAACACATTGCCTTGCTGAGGAAAGACTGTTTATCTATTCTATCAACTCAATTAATCCGCCTAAACCCCTCAGTTAGATCACCCCTTAATCTTCTAAACTCGAGCCCTAGTCTGCGCAAAATCAAACACTTTTAGCCCCTGTAGCATTCTGGTGAATCTGCCTTGCAGTCCTTCAAGGCCAATGGTATATCCTTCCCAAAGTGCACTGCCAGGGCTGAACACAATGCTCTAAATGTGGCTTAGCCAGAACTTTATGTGACTCAAATATAACTTCCATCCTCGTGAGGCTATTTTGAAGAAGAGCAGGGTCTCAAGTGTCCTGGGAAAATATTTATCCCTCAGTCTGCGCCATAAAAATAGATAATCTGGTTGGCATCATTTTGTTCTTTGTGGGAGATTGCTGTGTGAAAATTGGCTGCCGTGTTTCCTGCATTACAACAGTGACTGCTCCTTAAAAACGGCTTCGTTGGCTGAAAGGTACATGGGAATGCCTGAGGCCCTGCATAAATGCAAAATCTTTCTTTACCGTTTTTATTACATCTCTGTGACGCGCCTTGGGACACTAGTCAACTGTAAAGGTTATGGGTGAAAGTGTGTTGATGCTGATGTTGGTATTGTTTAATGTTAAAAGGTCTGCCATTTGACATGCAAACAAAATAAACCACGTATTGACAGACACAATATGCAAACATCTCCTTCGACACAAGCAAATTTTATTTGATAGGATTCCCATTAAACTTGCCTGCGCATTACAGCAACTAGCAAAAGTTTTATAAAACCTGGCTGTGTGGGATTACAGTTTGCAATGGGTATTGCAACTACCTTATCACGTTAAGCATGCGAGGCTGAGGAGGCGTGTATTGTACGATGGAGGAATTGGGCACAGTTGGATATGGGCTTAGCCCCATCACCTCTTTTCTTCCCCAAGGATCTCTGATATCTAAAAAGCAAGGCTTGACAGTTCCAGCCTCCAGCCATCTGCAAAATCATTGCGCACAATTGTAGGGTTAGTTCGCAACCTGGGTGTAGAACCATTAGCCAGAAGTATAACATTAAATGATAATGCATCTCTCTTCCACCACCAGAAATAGCACACTGATTCAGATATCTGCTGACAGATTTGATGTCGATCAATCTCAAACAGAAAGTAGATAATATTAGCCAATCAATCGTGACCTCGAGTTAAGCTCTGAAATACATTAGTCGCACATTAATGCAATACTTGAAGTTCGTTATCACTGTGACAAAATGATATTCAGCTTTATTTGCGGATGTTATGGTAAACTTTGATGAATCACTGGTTAGGCTTCAGCTCGAGTGTTGTACCCAAACCTGGGCGCCACACTTTAGGAAGGATGTTGAGGCCTTGATGAGGGTGCAGAGGAGATTTGCCAGAATGGTAACAGGGCTGAGTGACTCCAGTTGCATGGAGAGCCTGGAGAAGCTGGGATTACTCTCCACACAACAGAGAAGGTTAAGGGGAGACTTAAGAGAGGCGTTCAAAATTATTAAGGGCTTTGACAGAGTAAAATGAAGAGAACCTTTTTCCACTGGCAGAACGTAAGAACCTAGGGGAGGATTTTCTCTCCATCGTACGGGCTGGCGTGCAGCCGATTGCCGCCCGCAATTTTATGTGGGGGGACAGTTAAGGTCCGCCAGCACGATGTGCACCCGGAAGCGCTCAGCGCTACCTGTGTGGATGGAGGGGAGGGGTACAGCTGGGGCCTGCGGGCGAAAGAGTACAGAAATCTCCCTGAGGCACGGAGCTGTATCAGGGAGATTAGTTCCATGATGAAAAATGGAAATAAAGGAATTTTTAAAAAGTTACTCAGACAATGTCACCTCATGTGATAGTGTCACATGAGCTGGGACATGTTTATGCATTTCAATAAAAACTTTAATTTATAAACCCTTCATGAAACCTCATCCTGCCCGTTGGACAGGTAGCCCTGACCATCAGCTCAATTCGTTGATAAATAGCCTTCATAGGCCTTTGACAGCTCGGTGGGTGTGCAGCCGACTCTGGTGCGAGGCCTGCCCTCGCACACCAACCAGAAGAATCAGGCCATATGACCTAGGAGCAGGAGTAGGCTATTCGGCTCCTTGAGCCTGCTCTGCGACTCAATATGATCACGTCTGACCTATTGTGGTCTCAACTCCACTTTCCTGTCTTCCCCCCCATGTCCCCTGACTCCCTTGCATATCAAAAAGGCTTGATAACCAGAGGACACTCATAGGCAAAAGAACTAGCGGTGAGATGAGGAGAAATGATTTGATGCAGTGACCTCTACCAGCTAGAAGGACAAGGACAGCAGATGCATAGGAACACCACACCCACAAGTTCCCCTCCAGACCACACACCATGCCAACTTGGAAATATATCACCGTTCCTTCACTGTCACTGGGTCAAAATCCTGGAACTCCCTCCCTAACAGCACTGTGGGTGTACCTACACCACATGGACTGCAGTGGTTTAAGAAGGCAGCTCACCACCACCTTCTCAAGGGCAATTAGGGATGGGCAATAAATGCTGGCCCAGCCAGCGACACCCACATCCCACGACCAAATAATTTTTTTAAAGCTGTTATGATCTGGAATGCACTGCCTGAAAAGGTGATGGTTGCAGCTTCAATATTGATCTTCAAAAGGCAATTGTATATATACTTGAAAAGGAAAAAGATCGTGGGGCCGTTATGGTAAAGAGCCACATAGTGATTGGATAAGAATTTCCAAGAGGTGGGGCTGATATGATGGACTGAATGGCTTCCATCTATGCTGTATAATTTTATGAATAACTGATTAAATGCCTTAGGGCCTGGGATCACATGATATCAACTTTCAGGCCTCCAGCAAGAGTGCCTAACCCAACAGACCGTCCCTGTTTCTTGTCTGGAATCACAATCACTTTTTTTGTTTTGGTTCTTGGCTAAGGATTCACATCGAATAAATAGGTTGCCAGCTACAGTTTCAGAAGGCATGTCAAATTGTTCAGAGCTGTCCTTGCTGGGGGGCAGGGAGTAGGGAGAGTGGTTGGAAAATGTTGGCTTTGTCTCCTAAAACATTGTAGGATTATTTCGCTAAATTGGCCTTAACTGAGGTTCAAAGTGGGTCACAAGTGAGAAGAGGGGAGGGGTAGGAGGAGAGAGAGTGGGAGTGACAGGGAAAGAGAGAGACAGTGAGAGAAAGAGAAAAAAAGGACAGAGGGAAGGCACGAGTGAGAGAATGAAAGACAGAGAAAGCAAATCAGTGAGAGCAAGAGAGAGGGGTGACAAAGAATGGGAAAGAGTCAGAGGGAGTGAGAGGGAAAGTAAAGAAGGATCTGCAAGAGGAATTCATGCATGTTTACTGATAGCTTGTCTTCTTTTGTTCCCATTATCTTCCCTTTCAGTTATTCACTCCAGCGGATTTATTTTTCTCATTTTGCAGGCGGTTATACCAGAAATCCTACGTTCATGAGATGGGCCACATGATATCCTTTTGTACTGTAAGCCTCTATGTACTGAGTTAGCTCCTTTATAATCCCCTGACTCTGCATGATGATCTAATGCTCTCTATTGGAGTCCAATCACTCAATCCCTGCTTCCCTGGCCTCCTGAATTGTCTCCCAACACTATCTCTTTACCCTCAATCCCAATATAAAGCCTTCATTAAAAAACAAGCACCTTCTTTGGCCATGCCTTTTATCTCACCATCCAAACTTGCTCACTTTTCCTGATCTGTATCTCTCCTTTTCCATTTAGAGCTAGGCTGTAGGGATGGTGATATTCTGAAGGCATCTCCTTGATTTCACACACCAACAAGCTATCTGGTCAATTAATCCAATTCATCAATCAAACCACTCATTCGATGGAAATACAAACATACAATGTCAACAGGTAGGAAATCATTCACTGGTCCATCAAGCTTGTCCCATACCTTCATGACTAAAGGTTCCTTCCCTCCCCAAAGCCATGGGTTTGTTCGAGTCACCGGGCTGACTACCTCTCAAGTTGCTACTTCCATACTCTGCCACTCTCTAACTGCCAACCCTACCCCCAATGTCTGTTAAAGACAGGTCCACTCTGCATTATTTCATCTTATGCATCTGCACAAGTACTGGATTAAGACGCTGAAGTTATGCAGTAAAAAAGGAAAATTTCACAAAGCAAAAATCCTTTCATGTGGTCTTTCACTTCCACTTTCCATAACATCGCCAGGCTCTGCCACACCCTCAGATCATCTGCTGCTGAAATCCTCAGCTGTGCCTTTGTTAACTCCGGACTCGATTCTTTCAACAATTTCTCAGCCACCCTCCAAAACCCTCTGCTCATCCAGAACTCTGCTATCTGTATCCTAACCCATACCAAGCCCTATTCGCTCATCACTCCCTATGCTTGCTGACCGGATCCCAGTCCAGCAATGCCTCAGTTTTCAAATTCTCATCCTCATGTTCAAATCCCTCATGGCGTCACCCAAAGTCTCTGTGATCTCTTCCAGCTGTACAACCCTCCGAGATATCTGCACCTCTCCAATTCTGGACTCTATTCCTCCTCAATTTTAATCACTCCACATTCGCTGAGTTGGCCCCAAAGGCTAGAATTTCCTCCCTAGTCCTCTTCCCCTTTAAAACACTCCTTAACACCTGCCTCTTTGGTCACCTGTCCTAATATGGGACATGATGTTAAATTTTGTTTGATAATACTTCTGGGAAGAACCTTGGGATATTGTACCATGTTAAAGTGCTAAATAAATGTAATTGTTGTTGTGTCTTAGAGGCAGCGATAACCTACTTGTTTGAAACAAGTGAAGTAGCAGGACAGGGCATATCAGACAAACTGTTAAGTAACAATAGATTAATATATTGCAGTGGAATTTCAAGGCCATTATGTTCGTCTCCTTTGCTGTTTCTCATCCTCCTCTCGATAGCTCTCGCACAGCTTTGTTGTGATCCCTTGTATCAGTCTGAACTCTCTCTTTTCATGCATCCGCCCTTATCTCCAGCTCCTCTCCGCGGCCTGTTTCTCCGTGTGCCCATTTGCATCCAGTGCACATCACCATCGGGTTGGACTTGTAGCTTTTACACTTCCCTGATGGTGACAACAAGGTAACGAAATATTCCAAGTGGAGTTTCTAGCCATATTGGGAAAGGGGCTGTAATGTACAAAACTGGATAACTGTACAAAACTGTGAAAGAAACTGAGGCTTGCACCTCTGGCTGGGAGCAAGCGGGGAGATAAAATACTGCAGATGCTGAAAATCTGAAATAAAAATCGAAAACGCTGGCAATATTCGGCACAGATCAGGCACCATCTGTGGAGAGAGAAAGAAGGGCCAAGGTTTCAGGCCGATGAACTTTTATCAGAACCGGAAAAAGTTAGAGACGTAACAGGTTTTAAGTCGGTAAAGAGATAAGAAAAGGTGGGAGGGAGGGAGTAAAGAACATAAGCCTGGAATTTCATCCTCGAGGCGGGTAGAGGGAGCCGGGAAAATTCCTGGCTCCGCCATGCTAGCCCTGGGAGAAAGTGCCAGCCAAGTCGGGATTCTCATTTCCGGGATGGGCTGGAGTCAGGCCAGCCAACCCGGGGAGAGGTGCAGAGGCAGTCACAGGGGCTGCTGGGTGCGGAGACAGGCTGTTTAAAAGGCCTGCCGTGGGGCGGTGGGAGTTTGTCCCAGTTAAAATGAAAAAGAAAGACCTACCAGCCCTCACACCTCCAACCCCCTCACCGTGATCCTATGCCCTATCCATGCCACTTCATGCCCTTCACCCACCCCCTAATGCTCCTTCTACCAAACTCTGCCCTTTTACCTGGCCCCTAATGCTCCTTATGCAATGCTCTGCCCTTCCCCCCACCCCTATGGGCCCTCATGTCTGTAAAGTAAGTAAGTAAAGAGATAAGAAAAGGTGGGAGGGAGGGAATAAAGAACATAAGCCTGGAATTTCATCCTCGAGGTGAAGAAGCTCTGCCCTTTTACCCTCTCCCTAGGAGTCCTTATGCCCCCAGTGCCAAGTCCTGCCCTTCCACCAACCCCAGTGACCCCTCATGCCCCCATGCCAAGCTATGGCCATTGACCCGCTGTACACTCTCTAGAAACAATGAACCCTATATTGTGTAGAGGGACGTGTAAAGGAAAGCTTAGAAAAAATGTAATCCATTCATAACTTTCCCCTTTGTTTGAAAAGTGTCTTCACCAGAAGCTAATAAAAGCATCAATCATCTGGGCCCTTTACTTTATCAATAACAAAATCTACAAACCCGTGAAACCACTTAACAAACATTGTGAAATTGACAGTAGAGATCGGAGAGCCTGAGTTATCAATCAAACAATGTTCCCTCTGGGGAGCAGCTGTTTCAACAAAACTTAATGGATGCCTGGGCTCTCAGGACCCTCCCACCAATTTTAAGAGGCTCCTGAGTCAGTGAAAATCCAGGCCATAATAGGGTGGGAGGTAACAGAGATTAAAGGAAAAATGGATGATGGTGCAAGACACAAGTATATGGTAATGGAGCAACTATAGAAACAGAAGATGGGTGTAGAGGAAGTGTAAATCAGATCGGCAGAATCATCACCAACAGCTGCCATCTGGAAAAGTAGGAGTAGAGGTTATTGAACTCCTTGTCATGAATCTGGAAAGCAATAAAGTGCTTGATTCAAAAGTAAGGTGCTGCTTCCTGAGTTTATATTCGGCTTCATTGAAACAAGGTTGGAGACAGAGGACAAAGTGGTCAAAGAGAGAGTGGAGAGCAGAATTAAAATGACAAGCAACCGGACTTATGAACTGAAGAGGCGTTCCACAAAGTGGTCACCCAGTCTGGGTTTGGTCTTCCCAGTGCATCAGAAGCAGAGATGGAAGATACAGCTTGGAAATGGGGCTTGTACTCCTGATTGGATGGTCTTCTTGCTTCATGGTGTATCTCCAGGTCTGCCCATGAGGCTCTGCAACACACATGGGCGAGACAGATATGTGTAACCCGGGTACTGGATTCAATGAAAAACCTGGGATGGAAATTTAAACAATTGCAAGAGATGGCTCAAGCTAACTACCTGAAAGATTTGTGTTGTCCGATACATCACTTAGACCCGATAGTAGGGTGGAATTTAATCTAGGAGATGGGATCTCATTGGGATTGTCCCTTGTTTTGAGTATTTGCCCCATTTCCCTTAAGGAACACCTTTGGAACCATATTTCTAGGACAGCCTGTAGGAGACTGAGCCTGGGAACCTCTTCCTGCCTTTGCCTCTGTGTTTTTGTGTGAGCATGTGCACTGTGGCCGTTGGCCAACAGGGGGAGTTATGATCACCCGCTCTTGTCTTCACCAACCCTGCTGTGCCATTATGATAAACAACAACCCCACCCCCCCCACCACCCCCATCCGGCTCATATGGTTACCAGCACCTGCACCCCTCCCCCCGCCCCCCCCCCCCGCCCCACCCCCCCCACCCCGCCCCAGTCTCCCGGTCCCACGGTTGAAGTGTCCTTTATTTAATTTCATAAGAGTTGGTCACCCTGACCGGGGCAACAGTGGTAGCTGCCGGTAATGCACCCACCAGAGGCCCAGGATTAGTGAGGGACCCAGGCCACAGGCGAGTGAGGGCGGGATGGGGGGGAGGGTGTTGCGGACTGGGCGTGGAGGGCTTGGAAGATAGGGCCGAGAATGGTTCTCACCCCTTTCCAATGGAAGGCCCCTCAATCAGGCAAGGAAACTTGCACCACCAACCATACCCCCTATCAATCCACCCCCCCCCCCCCCCCCCCAACACTAACAGAGTTTGCTTTTTGGGCACCTCACGCAGTGACTGCTTGGCCTACCGCTAGTTGAATATCAGCAGCAGCAGGTTGAAGCCCTTAACTGGGCATTCATTGCCCACTTGAGGGCCTCAATTGGTGCCAGGGAGGAAAGGCTTGCCCACCAGCCTTCCTGCCCTGTACTTGATCAGGGTAGAGGTGGAAAGGTGACAGGCTCCCCACCCAGCACCCTCCCATCTGATTAAATACTCTCCCCACCTCCAAACACGCCCAAGGAGAGGGCATTAAATTCCACCTGTGGAGTTTGGCGTTCAATAATGAGCTACGGGTCATTAGTGTCCCAGGCATTCAGTATTATGACCCCTGCACCTTCCCCCCCCACCCCCAACTCCCAATGGGATGAAATGGTCCTTTTCTACTCCAACTGAAATCAAAACTAGATGTTCAGCAGCCTGTGAATCATTGGGCAATGCGCTCATCTGATTCATTCAGTTGATGCAGCCTGTGATTCTCTTGTTCTTGGCTGTATGAGAGAAGTCATTACCGACGGCAGGCTCATTACACATCAGGGTTAATTCAAATGCTGAATAATGTGGAAACAATACCTGTAAATCGATGATCTTTGATCCAAGGTCTTTGGTGTAATTGATGGACGGTGAAGATATTTCTGGACTGAAATACATCCTAAGTAAGTTCAGGATGTACTGAAATAAATGTGCAATAGAACTTTATCAAAAATAGAGGAAATTGGGTCCACAATTCCCCTTTGGCAATGGAGAATCAGCTCTGAGATATAGCTCAGGGTATGCAAACTTGAAATTGTACCATCATTATTGTGTAAATGCCAAGTGGTTTTGGTTGAATATCGGTGCAGAATGGGTGTATTACATGAGATGTGGGCGTTGCCAGCAAGGCCAGGATCGATTGCCTATCCTGTGTTGCCCCTGAACGGATGATATAGATCGAACAGAGTAGATTGCTAGGCCCCACTGGAGGGCGTTTAAGAGTCAAGCGCATTGGTGTGGGCCTGGAATCCTAGGTGGTGACATGGCTTGGGATCGAGGTGGGGGCGGGGGGGGGGGGGATTAGCCATGATTGTCGGGCCATTGTGGTGTGGGGAGGGCTTAACAGAGGAGCCAATCAATTTCACACGTTGGTAAACTGAGGTCTCACTTGACCTCTTCTGGTACTTCAGGTGGATGTTCATGGTCCCACGGTACTATTCATAGAGGAGCACGGGGAGTTCTCCCAAAGCCCTGGTCAACACTCCTCCCTCAACCAAACTAAACACAGGTTAACCAACTAATCCATCCTGATGCTGCTTATAGGGTCCTGATGGATGTGAAATGGTTGCAAACTTTGCCCACACAACAATCGATGCACGCCCAAAGTGACCTGCTGCCTTGTTTTGAAAGTGCAAAGTTCCAATATAAATCCTTCCTGGTTTT
Organism: Carcharodon carcharias; assembly: GCF_017639515.1. Classification (NCBI taxonomy): domain Eukaryota; kingdom Metazoa; phylum Chordata; class Chondrichthyes; order Lamniformes; family Lamnidae; genus Carcharodon; species Carcharodon carcharias. The sequence continues at coordinate 11,020,679 of NC_054468.1, read as the reverse complement.
ATTTCCAAAAGAACAGACACAAGGCTTGCCTTTGGATTGACCAGTTATTGTATTTTACCCATATAAGACTTAACGGGAATGCACTGAGTATTAACCATGCATGTGTTCAGTTGGAATTCAGTGTTGGGGCAATAGACCTAGATATAATGGTAGAATAAATATGCCATTAAATTAAGGAAATACATGGCTCTGTACTCATGGGCTGTACCAGATATTGACTGGCTTCCTTTAAAAGGTATCAGTAACATTCTAGGATTGGAACTCCGGAACTAAATTTATTTCAGCCGCTGATCTTTCAGGCACTTTTAGTGAGATGTAATGAGCATGTGGCAAGTTTTGTGCTGCACCCAATACAATGATAGATTGCAAACCTGAGGAGGCTTTGGCTGGGGAGACCCATTTGAGATGCATTAAACAGGGGTGAAGTACTGGTGGTGGGGGTGGAACTACTTTGTGGTGTTGAATTTAGACCATCACTGAACACCAAGACTCAGAAAACAGCCAGCTCTACCTCATCACCACCTCCCTCGAACCCCTGCACTGGCTTGAGGTTGTGAGACTGTTGTCCTATATCCATTAATCGATGAACAGAAATTTCCTCCAATTAAATATTGGGAAAATTGTCTTCAGATCTGGTCACAAGCTCAGTGTCCTAGTCTATGACTCCATCTCACTCCCCAACAACTGTTTGAGACTGAGCCAAACTGTTTGCAACCTTGATGTTGTATTTCACGTGAAATGAGCTTCTGAACATATAGCCCAGCCCACAGAACCATAGAAATGTTACAGTGCAGAGAGAGGCCATTCAGCCCATCTTGTCTGCACTGGCTAAAAAAGAGAAAAAAATGAGCCATTCATTTTAATCCCAGTTTCCAGCACCTGGTCCATTGCCTTGCAAGATACAGCACTTCAGATGCAGCTCCAGGTACCATTTAAGTGAGTTGAGCATTTCAGCCTCAACCATCAACTCAGTGAATTCCAGGCACCCACCACCCTCTGGGTGAAAAGATATTTCCTCATGTCCCCTCTAATCCTTCTACCGATCACCTGAAATCTATGCCCCCTGGTAATTGACCCCTCAGATAGGGGAAACAAGTCTTTCCTGTCTACCCTATCTAGGCCCCTCAATTAGTTCACCCCTCAGCCTTCCCTGCTCTAAGGAAAACAACCCTAGCCTATCCAATCTTCCCTCATAGCTGCAAATTTTCAAGCCCTGGCAACATCTCCTCTGTACTCTCTCCAAATCAATTATATCCTTCCTGTAATATGGTGACCAGAACTGTGCACAAAATTCCAGCTGTGGCCTAAACAGGGTTTTATACAGTTCCAGAATTATATCCCAGTTTTTGTATTCAATACCTCACCCAATAAAGGAAAGCATTCCATATGCTTTCTTGACCACCTTATCCACCCATTCTGCCAGCTTCATGGACCTGTGGACATGTACTCCAAGGTCTCTCACTTCCTCAACTCCTCTCAATATCCTCCCGTTTATTGATAATTGCCTTGCTTCGTTTGCCTTCCCCAAATGTTTTACCTCATATATTTCCAGATTGAATTCCATTTTCCACTTTTGTGCCCACTGAACCAAACCATTGATATCATTCTGGAGACAACAGCTATCCACTTCGCTATTGACCACACAGCCAATTTTTGTGTCATCTGCAAATTTCCGAATCATACTTCCCACATTTAATTCCAAATCATTAATATATACATCAAACAGCAAGGGCCCCAACACTAAGCCCCGTGGAACACCACTGGAAACTGCTTTCCACTCGCAAAAACATCCATCAACTGTTACCCTTTGTTTCCTGTCACTGAGCTAATTTTGGATCCAACTCACCACCTTCCCCCGTATCCCATGGGATCTCACTATTCTGGCCAGTCTGCCATGTGGGACCTTGTAAAATGCCTTACTGAAATCCATGATCATCTATTTTCATTTCCATAACATTTCCAACTCTGCACCTGCCTCAACTGATCCACTGCTGAAACCCTCCGTGCCTTTGTTTCCTCTAGGCTTGACTGTTCCAACACACTCTTGGCTGGACTCGCATCTCCCACCCTTCATAAATTTAAACTCAACCAAAATGCTACTGCTTGTATCCTAACTCACACCTTTTCACCCAGCGTCCACGTTCAGTCACTTACATTGGCTCCCAGTTGAACCTCAATCTAAAAACTCTCATCCTTGTTTTCAAATTTGTCCATGGCCTCATTCCCTTCCCTATCTCTGGAATGTCCTCCAACCATACAACCCTCCAAGATCTCAGCACTTGTCTAATGTTGGCCTCTTACACATACCCGATTTTGAGCATTTCACCCTTGGTGGCCGTGCTTTCAACTATCTGGGGTTTAAGCTCTGGAATTCCTACCTACACCTCTCCACCTCACTATTCTCCTTTAAGATGTTCCTTGAAACCTACCTCTTTGACCAAGCTTTTGATCACCTGCCCTCCTATCTCCTTATGTGGCTGGGTGCCTAATTTTATCTGAAGTGCCTTATGATGTTTTACTATGTTAAAGGCACCATATAAATGCAAGCTGCTGTTGTTATAGAGGACTTGAGCACGGGTTTTTCCAAAGGCATACCGATACATTTAACATGCCCACGGTGCTTGATCCAGCAACTCACTTGTAAACTTTTCCCAGATGGGCAGGGATTCGGCTGAAGGTCTCGAGAGCAAGGTGACAGGTTTGGAAATCGGAGAAGCAACAAGCAAAGCCCTGACAGGTTAGTAAGTCCAAATTTTGTTGTCATAGTTTTAGACGAAGATTGCAAGATGTGTCCTATCATGGCAGTGAGAAAAGCTGTAGATAGATGAGAGTGGGGCAAGGGGGATAAACAGGCTTTGGACTTTCGGTTTGCCTGTCTTCAGCTATTTTTATTAAAGGAAGATGTTGTAAATAGCCGATCCAAAATTGACCAATTATCCTTTTGGGCCAGTTTGATTCAAGTTTCATATCTTAAGGACAAAAAGGAGCAAAGGGCAGCAACCTCCAGAAATAAGATCTGATTTCTTCACAGCTGAAACAGGAAATAGTAGAGGAGAAATCCTGTTTACCTGAGCAGACTCGGCAAGTTTAGTACGTGGTGGTCCCATGCGAGATAGTGTTTACTCTCTCCAGATGTTCATTGTGCTGCATTAAACACTTCAGATTATTTCTTGATTTCCTCGGTGAATATCAGCCTCAACTCCCTTTGTCATGAGCAATGCATGGACTGTAAATAAAATTAAAAGTTGTGTGGCTACCATAATTAAAATGGTCCCAAATCACAACAACCTCCACAGTAACAATTGTCTGTTGACAGAGGTTTGGTGTTCCTCGACTAGCACAGAACTGTTAAATGTGTTGATTATAAACATAACATAGGATTACCAGCCATCCTGCATTGTCCAGAAATTGAAGGTTAATCTCCAGGGCACCTGCTGTAAGCAAAACCCAGGAGAGAAATCATAGGAGGCATTAAGCAAATTGCGCTTTTTTCCCCGTTTTCTTTTAACACTATTAGTCTATTAGTGACAAAAATTGTTGGCAACAGGAAGCAAAATGCTGAGTGAGGACCACCAAGACTCATCAAACAGGTAATGAAGGGTCAATTTGCTTTCCAACTTGTCTGTAGGAAGGCAGGGGGTCAGGTGGGTGGGGGAAAAAGGTGGCAGGGGAAGTGAGATTTGAGGTAATTTGACGAAATCTCACAGAATACGTCCAGTCAAACAGTTTCATAAACTGAACTGAAAAGACAGCTCCTCGTGACCCTGCAAGCCGTTGTATTAATGGACTGGCTTGTGAGTGCAGGTTTGATAGGTACCTCAGACTGTTATAAATTACTTATGTTGTGAATTGTTGATGTTTGTGAGACTTCAACTTAATAACAAATTGCATATTCATCACCAAAATTTCTCTATTCTTTTTATTCATTCATGGGATGTGGGCTTCACTGGCTGGGCCAGCATTTATTGCCCATCCCCAGTTGCCCTTGAGAACTTGCTAGGCCATTTCAGAGGGCACTTAAAGGTCAACCACATTGCTGTGGGTCTGGAGTCACATGTAGGCCAGCGCAGGTAAGGACAGCAGAATTTCTTCCCTAAATTAGTGAACCAGATGGGTTTTTACGACAATGGTCATCATTAGATTTTTAATTCCAAGTGTTTTATTGAATTCAAATTTCACCATCTGCTGTGGTGGGATTTGAACCTGGAATCCCAGAGCATTACACGAAGTCTCTGGAATACTAGTCCAATGATGATATCACTACGCCACCCCTTCAAACCTTCAAATATCCAAAGAGAAACATTAAATAGACAGAAAAGGAAAATTAATCTTCTATTACACGTAGAGAGAACAACAGCTGGATTGTTCCCCTTACAGAAAAGGCTAAAGACAGATTTCAGAATTGTAGAATCGTTATAGAGCAGGAAGCCATTCAGCACATCTTGTCTGCACCAGCTCTCCGACTGAGCAACTCATCTGTTGCCATTCCCTTGCCTTCTCCCAATAACCCTGCATTCTTCATTTTCAGAAAATAGTCTAATTCCCTTTTGAATGCTTCAATTGAACCTGCCTCCACCACACTCACATTTGATACAGGTGTTCAGCATCATAGTGAAGGGCAGCAAATGAGAATAAATTGTTTCCACTGACAGGAGGTTTGGTAACTGGAGGCAAAGATGGAATATAATTGGCAAAAGAATCAGAACAGACACAAGGAAAAACTATTTTCACACAGCGAGTTGTTGTGATCTAGAATGCTTCCTTGAATGGGCAGTGGTAGCTGATTCAACAGTAACTTTCAAAAGAGCCAGCACAGGCACAATGAGCTGAATTGTCTCCTCTGCTGAATCATTCTATGAAATGTTCAACTAATGCACAGAATATTGATTGGTGGCAACAGATGTCAAGTGTTTCTGCTCTCTATTCGTGCACACAGTCCATTGCAACACCCTCCAAAGTCAAACAACCTATACCTCTCTCTTCAGGGAAAGTTGGACTGTGGCAAGAGAGGCAACGAAATCGTGGGAGAAGAAACACAGTCAAGTGAACTGAACAAATGAGGGAGATGGGGTGGGGTGGGGTGCTTGTTGGGGTGGGGTGGGGTGGGGTGCTTGTTGGGGTGGCGAGTGTTTGTGGGGGAAATTCTACAATGTGGAGAGGCTAAGATCTGCTCCCCAAAACTGTAGAATTTCCCCCCCACCCCGTTCCCTAACCATTCCAACACCCCAATCATGCAAAGGAAACATTATATAACATGGATAAGTTCATACTTCCCAAACTGTACATTCAGGGACACATTATCTTGGTATGATCAATGTATTAGTGCAAGTTGCAGTTTCCTTGAAATGTTGCAGTAGTGTAAAGGCTGTGGGGGAGACAGCGTGAATACTCCCCTTGTGTAAAACCACAGAAAAACTCAAACAAGATTTGAAAAGCTCCACATAATAACCACAGAGAAGGTACTGAGTATGCCTTCCTTATTAGAGCTCTTTAAGCTCTTATTCGTAATAACCTATTAGAAAAGGCACAGTTTGCCAGACCAAGCCTTACAATCTAAAAGTCACTTCAGATAAGAGTGCGGTGTAATGTACCTCTGTAATCCACTTACATCATTGTTTATCATTTCCCGTGTTTCAACATCTCCAGGGAAAATACTTATTTAATGACTTCCACCACCATCTCAAAATCATCCTCAACTTAACCCTTTCATACTGCACCCTTACCAACCCACCCAAAGGTGGGCTGTGGCAGCAAAATTCCTCCTATTTTTTTATATTCATGAGAAATTGAAAAAAAAAATGTTTTCAAAATCATTTGATCACAAAAACGGAATAGTCATTTTGCAGGACTCCCTGCGTGGTCACTCAGTCTTATCCACAGCTGGGTCACTCAGCAAAGCAAACTCAGACAAGACACAGGATTCCATTTCAAAACCTCTCCACAAACGGCTTTGGTTGATGAGCAATACTCCCATTCCAACCCATGAAAAGCTAAAGTTTCTTTTTGTTTTAAGGTGATACTGCAGCAATGGCACAGAACTTCCCCAGAGTGAATAACCGTCGCAAAGATTCTCATCATCTCTGCCTGCACAAAATGAAACTGGGTTTAAACATTCTTTGATACCAATACATGAAAAAAAATCACGAACATACAATCAATATTCTGCAAGATATTGGTTCTTAATCATTTGTATTCACCAGTACTGTACCCCAGTGTTATACAGTGACAGACCTGTCCCCACCAGTACTGTACCCCAGTGTTATACAGTGACAGACCTGTCCCCACCTGCACGGTATCCCAGTGTTATACAGAGACAGACCAGTCCCCACCAGTACCGTACTCCAGTGTTATACAGTGACAGGCCTGTCCCCACCAGTACTGTACCCCAGTGTTATACAGTGACAGACCTGTCCCCACCAGTACTGTACCCGTGTTATACAGTGACAGACCTGTCCCCACCAGTACTGTACCCCAGTGTTATACAGTGACAGACCTGTCCCCACCAGTACTGTACCACAGTGTTATACAGTGACAGACCCGTCACTACCAGTACTGTACCCTAGTGTTATACAGTGACAGAGCCGTCCCCACCAGTACTGTACCCCAGTGTTATACAGTGACAGACCTGTCCCCACCAGTACTGTACCCCAGTGTTATACAGTCACAGACCTGTCCCCACCAGTACTGTACCCCAGTGTTATACAGTGACAGACCTGTCCCACCAGTACTGTACCCCAGTGTTATACAGTGACAGACCAGTCCCCACCAGTACTGTACCCCAGTGTTATACAGTGACAGACCTGTCCCCACCAGTACTGTACCCCAGTGTTATACAGTGACAGACCTGTCCCCACCAGTACTGTACCCCAGTGTTATACAGTGATAGACCTGTCCCAACCAGTGCTGTACCCGTGTTATACAGTGACAGACCTGTCACCACCAGTACTGTACCCCAGTGTTATACAGTGACAGACCTGTCCCCACCAGTACTGTACCTCAGTGTTATACAGTGACAGACCCGTCCCCACCTGTACTGTTATACAGTGACAGACCCGTCCCCACCTGTACTGAACCTCAGTGTTATACAGTGACAGACCCGTCCCCACCTGTACTGTACCTCAGTGTTATACAGTGACAGACCCGTCCCCACCTGTACTGTACCTCAGTGTTATACAGTGACAGACCCGTCCACACCTGTACTGTACCCGTGTTATACAGTGACAGACCTGACCCACCAGTACTGTAACCCAGTGTTATACAGTGACAGACCTGTCCCCACCAGTACTGTACCCCAGTGTTATACAGTGACAGACCCGTCCACATCAGTACTGTACCCCAGTGTTAGACACTGACAGACCCGTCCTCACCAGTACTGTACCCCAGTGTTATACAGTGACAGACCAGTCCCCACCAGTACTGTACCCCAGTGTTGTAATGACAGACCTGTCCCCACCATTACTGTACCCCATTGTTTTACAGTGACAGACCTGTACCCCCGGTACTGTACCCCATTGTTTTACAGTGACAGACCTATCCCCACCAGTACTGTACCCCATTGTTTTACAGTGACAGACCTGTCCCCACCAGTACTGTACCCCAGTGTTATACAGTGACAGACCTGTCCCCACCAGTACTGTACCCCAGTGTTATACAGTGACAGACCTGTCCCCACCAGTACTGTAGCCCAGTGTTATACAGTGACAGACTTGTCCCCACCAATGTACCCCAGTGTTATACAGTGACAGACCTGTCCCCACCAGTACTGTACCCGTGTTATAGTGACAGACCTGTCCCCACCAGTACTGTACCCCAGTGTTACACAGTGACAGACCTGTCCCCACCAGTACTGTACCCCAGTGTTATAGTGACAGACCTGTCCCCACCAGTACTGTACCCCAGTGTTATACAGTGACAGACCAGTCCCCACCAGTACTGTACCCCAGTGTTATACAGTGACAGACCTGTCCCCACCAGTACTGTACCCCAGTGTTATACAGTGACAGACCTGTCCCCACCAGTACTGTACCCCAGTGTTATACAGTGATAGACCTGTCCCAACCAGTGCTGTACCCGTGTTATACAGTGACAGACCTGTCACCACCAGTACTGTACCCCAGTGTTATACAGTGACAGACCTGTCCCCACCAGTACTGTACCCCAGTGTTATACAGTGACAGACCTGTCCCAACCAGTACTGTACCTCAGTGTTATACAGTGACAGACCCGTCCCCACCTGTACTGTTATACAGTGACAGACCCGTCCCCACCTGTACTGAACCTCAGTGTTATACAGTGACAGACCCGTCCCCACCTGTACTGTACCTCAGTGTTATACAGTGACAGACCCGTCCCCACCTGTACTGTACCTCAGTGTTATACAGTGACAGACCCGTCCACACCTGTACTGTACCCGTGTTATACAGTGACAGACCTGACCCACCAGTACTGTACCTCAGTGTTATACAGTGACAGACCTGTCCCCACCAGTACTGTACCCCAGTGTTATACAGTGACAGACCCGTCCCCATCAGTACTGTACCCCAGTGTTATACACTGACAGACCTGTCCCCACCAGTACTGTACCCGTGTTATACAGTGACAGACCAGTCCCCACCAGTACTGTACCCCAGTGTTGTAATGACAGACCTGTCCCCACCATTACTGTACCCCATTGTTTTACAGTGACAGACCTGTACCCCCGGTACTGTACCCCATTGTTTTACAGTGACAGACCTATCCCCACCAGTACTGTACCCCATTGTTTTACAGTGACAGACCTGTCCCCACCAGTACTGTACCCCAGTGTTATACAGTGACAGACCTGTCCCACCAGTACTGTACTCCAGTGTTATACAGTGACAGACCTGTCCCCACCAGTACTGTACCCCAGTGTTATACAGTGACAGACCTGTCCCCACCAGTACTGTACCCCAGTGTTATACAGTGACAGACCTGTCCCCACCAGTACTGTAGCCCAGTGTTATACAGTGACAGACTTGTCCCCACCAATGTACCCCAGTGTTATACAGTGACAGACCTGTCCCCACCAGTACTGTACCCGTGTTATAGTGACAGACCTGTCCCCACCAGTACTGTACCCCAGTGTTACACAGTGACAGACCTGTCCCCACCAGTACTGTACCCCAGTGTTATAGTGACAGACCTGTCCCCACCAGTACTGTACCCCAGTGTTATACAGTGACAGACCTGTCCCCACCAGTACTGTACCCCAGCGTTATACAGTGACAGACCTGTCCCCACCAGTACTGTACCCGTGTTATACAGTGACAGACCTGTCCCCACCAGTACTGTACCCGTGTTACAGTGACAGACCTGTCCCCACCAGTACTACACCCGTGTTATACAGTGACAGACCTGTCCCCACTAGTACTGTACCCCAGTGTTATACAGTGACAGACCTGTCCCCACCAGTACTGTACCCGTGTTATACAGTGACAGACCTGTCCCCACCAGTACTGTACCCCAGTGTTATACAGTGACAGACCTGTCCCCACCAGTACTGTACCCCAGTGTTATACAGTGACAGACCTGTTCCCACCAGTACTGTAGCCCAGTGTTATGCAGTTCAATTACTTTGCTGCAAATATGTTTGGAAGGACAGTCGTATAATTTAATTTTCCCTATGGCTGTTTTTCACAGTTCAAGAGGGCTCAGTATGAAAACTGCACACACACAGCATCACAATGCACTGAAATCCCAGTAGCAACACTGGGTGCTTAGATTATGTCTGAATGCTAGGAGATTTCATTTCTAATTAGACTGAAGAGTTCCTGCACACAGAGGATTTAAGCCTAATTAGTGAAGTCTGCAATATATGCAAATCATACAATCAAATCCCTAATAGAATGTTTGGAAAGTAGAAATTAAAATGAAAGAAACACAAATATAAAGGCCAACACAAACACAGAAATGCATGCATGATGCCAGTGTCAACTAGAGAAATCTAGGCCACCTCAATGGATGGAATTCTTCAACGCTTCCCTATTTCAAGCAGTGTCAGCCTGATAAGGTGACACATGTAGCTAAGTGGGTGGCACACTTGTCCCTGAGTGGATAGGCTGCTGGTTCGAGTCCTCAACTCCAGGGGCTTCAGCCCAAAATCTGAGCCGACACTCCCAGGGCAGTACTGATGGAGGGCTGCACTGTCAGTGACGCACTTGCTAACGGATGAGATATTAAACCGAGACCCCACCTGCCCTTTCAGGTGGATGTAAAAGATTCCAAGACACTATGAGGAAGAGCAAGGGAGTTTTCCCCAGTGTTCTGGGCCAATACTTATCCCTCAACTAACATCGCTAAAATATGACTGTCTGGTCATTATCACCTTTTGTTTGTGGGAGCTTACTGTGCGCAAATTGGCTGTCATTTTTCCTATGTTACAACAGTAGCTGCATTTGAAAAGTATTTGATTGACTGAAATGCACTTTTGGGCAATTTGAGGTCATGAAGGATGTTTATGTAAACATTTCTTTTACTGGCATGACCATGAATAATGGACATATATCATCAATGTTCCAACTCGATCACTATCTTGAATTTTTATTCTTTTCACAACCGATACACAAACTGGGATTGTTCTCCACTGAGTAGGAAAGGTTAAGGAGAGATTTAATTTATTCTTTCATGGGATGTGAGTGTCACTGGCAAGGCCAGCATTTGTTGCCCATCCCCAATGCCCTTAAACTGAGGGGCTTGCAAAGCATTTATAATATTTAATATATAATAAAGACGTAATGTTTCCAAGTTTGCCGACAACACAAAACTTGATGGGAATGTGAGCGATGAGGAGGATGTTGAGATGGGTTCGGTGAGTAGCCAAATACACGGCAGATGCAGTATAACGTGGATAAGTGTGAAGTTATCCATTTCGGTAGGAAAAAACAGAAAGGCAGAGTTTTATTTAAATGGTGATAGATTGGGAAATGTTGATGTTCAAAGGGACCTGGGGTGTCCTTATACCCCAGTCACTGAAAGCAAGCATGCAGGTGCAGCAAGTAGTTAAGAAGGCAAATGGTATGTTGGCCTTCATTGTGAGAGGACTGGAGTACAGGAGCAAGGATGTCTTACTGCAGCTGTACAGGGCCTTGGTGAGACCACACCTGGAGTATTGTGTGCAGTTTTGGTCTCCTTACCTAAGAAAGGATATACTTGCCATAGAGGGAGTGCAGCGAAGGCTCACCAGACTGATTCCTGGGATGGCAGGATTGTCATATGAGGAGAGCTTGGATCGATTAGGCCTGTATTCACTGGAGTTTAGAAGAATGAGAAGAGACCTCATTGAAACATATAAAATTCTGACAGGGGTGGACAGACTGGATGTAGGGATATTTCCTCTGGCTGGGGGGGTCTACAACAAGGGGTCACAGTCTCAGGATACAGGGTAGACCATTTAGGGCTGAGATGAGGAGAAACTTCTTCAGTCAGAGGGTGGTGAACCTGTGGAATTCTCTACCACAGAGGCTGTGGAGGCCAAGTCACTGAATATATTTCCGAAGGAAATAGATAAGATTCCTAGACTCTAAAGGCATCAAGGGGTATGGGGAGAGAGCAGATGTATGGCGTTGAGATAGAGGATCAGCCAAAATCAGATTGAATGGTGGAGCAGGCTCAAAGATCCAAACAACCTACAACTCCTCTAGGTTTCAGTGGGCAGTAGTGTCAACCACATTGCTGTGGATCTGGAGTCACATGTAGAGCAGACCAAAAGGACATGGTGAAGCAGATAGGTTTTTAACATCAATTCATTATGATCAGTCCAGGTTTGATTTGAATTCCAGATTTATTAACTGAATTTAAATTCCATCAGCAGCCATGTTGGGATGTAAGTTCATGGTGAGGGGCAGGAGGTTTAGGGGGGATGTGAGGAAAAACCTTTTTACCCAGAGGGTGGTGATGGTCTGGAATGTGCTGCCTGGGAGGGTGGTGGAGGCGGGTTGCCTCACATCCATTAAAAAGTACCTGGATGAGCACTTGGCACTTCATAACATTCAAGGCTATGGGCCAAGCACTGGTAAATGGGATTAGGTAGGTAGGTCAGGTGTTTCTCACATGTCGGTGCAGACTCGATGGGCCGAAGGGCCTCTTCTGCACTGTGATTTGAATCTGTGTTCCCAGGACATTAGCTTGAGCCATTAGTCCAGGTTTCCTACCACAACACCATTCTCTCCCATTAGATCCTTTAAAAAAGGGTTTCCAAATTGAGTGATTTAGATAAGAGTAAATCACACTGGCAGGAGGGTCAGTGACCAGGCAACATAGATTTAAAATAATTGTTTAAAAAGTCAGACCTGCTGAGTTTTTCCAGGTATTTTTGTTTTTGTTCTAGATTTTCAGCATCCGCAGTATTTTGCTTTTATCTTAGAAATGGGAAGAAATTTGTTTTACACTGAGTTATGCTGATCTGGAATGCACTGCCTGACAGGGCGGTAGAAGTAGACTCAATGGAAACTCCCAAAAGGGAATTGAATAAGTATTTGAAAAGAAGAGAAATGACGGGGCTCTCCAGGAGGAGCAGGGAAGTAGAATGAACTGCATAGTTTTTCCAAAGAGGTAGCAGAGGCACAAATGGGTTGAATGGCCTCATTTTCTGCCCCATCATTCTATGGCATGTGATCTTTTGATGCACAATTACATTCCTGGTCATAAGATCCTGAGAAATAGACCGACGGAGACGTTTAAACCAACCAATTCCCATTGAACACCTTATGTATGCAATTGACAAGCCCCAGGAGAAAGGGTCAAAAGGTAAAGTTCAAAACACTGCCAAAGATCAGGAAAGAGGGGTGATGTAAATCAGAAGATGGTGGGATGGTAATGAGGTACTTTTGTTTCTAAACCTGCCAATTATAGGAGGAAGACAAACTGAGGAGTTCCATAGTTTTGCAGGCAATCCAGGCAAAACTAGAGTAGGAAGATGGTGAGATTGGTCTGAATATCAACAAAATGAACAAGTAGCGAGGAGGAGGTATAGACTGAGATATTTGGAACACAGAGGAGGATTGTTCAGAGAAATGACGGCCATACTGGTATTGATAAAATAGGAGAAGAGCAACAAGGTAGTGAGAGAGGGGAGTGAGAACATGTTTAAGACTGAGAATAGGCTGATGTTGTGCCAGAGAAAGAGAGGGCATGAAGGCAAGTGCTAGAGATTATTAGTCATGGAAAGAGAAGCAGCCCCAGGCACACTCCAGCAAAGCAGATGCTACTTTTTTTTAAAAAAAATAAACAAGTGGGTGAGTGAGCTTCAAATAATCCACAGGGCAATATTTCCACAGAAAATTTATCTAATCTCCTAATCGCTCGAACTGAAGTGAATGGTTTCAAAGTGGGAGAGCAGGAAGTGGAAAAACAGAACAAACTTCCATCAGTAGATCAGGAGAGACTGTGGAAGGGTTGAGAACCAGAGGCCAGAGATTTAAGGTAATTGGCAAAAGCAACATTTGGCGACATGAGGCAAAGCCTTTTCACAACAGCCTCAGGATTCGGAATCTTTTTCTTTATTTGTTTGTGGGATGAAGGCGTCGCTGGCTGGTCCAGCATTTATTGCCCATCCCTAATTGCCCTCGAGATGGGAGGCGGTGAGCTGCCTTCTTGAACCGCCGAGAGTGTGGTGGAGTCAGGGTCAACCGAGGTACTCAAGAGAGAATTGGGTTATTACCCGAAAAGGAAGAATGTGCAGGGCTACGGGGGAGAAGGCAGTGGGACATCTCTGGGTAAATTGCTGCTGACAGCAGTCAGCACAGACACGATAAGCCAAATGGCCTCCTCCTGTGCTGTAACTGTTCTGAGATTCTGTGAACAACCTCAGGGCTTTCCAAAGTGCTTTAAAACCGTGAAAAACATCAGAAGCGTAGCCATTGTGTCGTGATATAGGAAACGCAGCAGCCAATTTCAGCACAGCGAGCTCCCACAAACAGCAGCGTGATAATGATCAGATCACTTGCTTTAGTGATGTCGGTTGAAGGGTAAAGAAAGGCAAATCAAACCAGCTTCAGAATGACTTGTCCCCAAGGAGTTATCTCACTTTTGGTCTCAGAAATTGGCCAACCACCAGGACCAACAATGCAGCAGCCTGGACTGGCCCAGGCAAGCCTCATGACCCTCCCCAGCATATATAACTTACGTGTCTGCACCGCTACATTAGAACTGGTGCACTACAGAAAACAAGTTTCCACTTACATCAGTGCGTTATGTTTAAACCTCTCCTGGTCACTTTAACCACAATGTTTCACTCACTTTGGATTCTCATTTCCCATCTGGGCAGGTTAAAAGATATTTCAGTCAAATCTCATTATACTCATCTTGGAACAGATTAGCAACTCTCTCCTCTTGGTGTGAGCTACTAGGTTTTTCAATGAATTTTCGCCAGTTTTTAATCACCCATAATCATGTCCCATCTCTGGCATCGTGCCCAGGTTTGGACTGAGGCTGGCCGCATCCCATCCTTTGGCAAGGTCTGAAAATTCAATCAATTGCCAAATTCCATCTGGAGCCTTGAGCACAGAATAAACAAGCCGACATTCCCAGTGCAGTTCTGAAGGGAGTGCTGCACTGTCAGAGGTACCGTCTTCCGCATGAGACATTAAACTGACGCCCCATTGGCTCTCTCAGGTGGATATAAAAGATCCCATGCCACTGTTCAAAAAGAGAGGGGGAGGGGGGCGCATGGGGGGAAGCTCTCCCCATTGTTCTGGTCCATATTTTTTTCCTCATTACTAAAACAGGTTTTCTGGTCATTATGTCATGGCTGTTTGTGGGATCTCCTCGTGTGCTAACTGGCTGCCCTGTTTGCCTATGTTATAACAGTAACTACACTTCCAAAGTATTCAAGTTAGTTGCAAAGCAGCTTGCAGCGCGAAATGCAAATTCTTTGTCCCATTAGATCTAATTTGTTGTTGGGACTCTCTTAATCCAAGGCATTGGGGCGTAATCGTCCCAGATTTGTACCAAGTGCGGTGGCGGGTGTGAAAAATGATATTTTACCCGCTAGCCGCAATAACGGGTTTTCGTGTCATATTATCCACTTGCCGCCTCATTAATTGTGCAGCATTAAGAAACACACTGTCTCGCTGGCCTCTGGATCGCCCGTCACACTGTTATCTCACTGTTTCTTCAGTCTGGCTGTCGTGTCTAAACCACAGCTCTCCCCCTGCCTGAGGCCACTTCTTCCCCTTCCCCCGAGCAAGCCCTAGCCCTGCAGCTGGTGAAAAGCCACAACCCCGTCCCCCGGAAAGTGACGTGGCGCTGGTGACCACGAGCGCTGCCCAAAGCAAGGTGGGCAAACAAACCTCGAAGTCCCGAGCGAAGTGCGGCTCGCCAGGTGCACGTCGCTCATGTACAGCTGTGACACACGTCGCCGTGCCCAGATCATCCAGCATGGTGGGGGTGGGAGATTCCGGAGAGCAGGACTCATTATGAGATGCTAAAAGTATCGGAAGTTAGGTTCCCGATCTGCGGCAGAGGGGAACGCGACCCGCCATTGACGGGCGGAGTGGACGAGCGCAAACTGGTTTCACAACAGCATAAAACCGATTTTTTGGCCATCTCCCCATATCGTCCACTCATGCCCGCCATGACACCCACCGACACCAGGGCCCAGAGAGTTCCACCCATCGCGTTTGAAAGTAATCCTGACCCCCCTCACACTTTCAGAGGGACAGGAGAAGGCCATTCAGCTCATCGAGCCTGCTCCACCATTCAAATGGATGGTTGGCTTATCATCTACCTCTCTGTCCCCCACTTCACTTGATGTCATTAGTATCCCGAAATCAGTCAATTTCTGCTCAACGATTGAGCTTCCACAGCTTTCCAACAAGGGCCACTTAACCAATGGAAGAGGGATCCTGACTGACTGATTTCCCTGCCCCCCCCCACCCCTCATCCCGGCTAAATGTTGCTGAGGCCAGATCATAGGGTCATACAGCACAGGAGGTGGCCGTTTGGACCATCTTGCATGTGCTGGCCCCTTGAAAGAGCTTTCCGATTAGTCCCACTCCCCATGCTCTTTCTCCCATTACCATGAATCTCACCTCGGCTAACCCCAGCCCAGCTCAGATCAGCGAACTCAGACAGAACAGGGAATGGAACTAGAGGCATTGCTCCATCAGCAACTCATGGCCTTAGCCATGGTAACGGTTTTGCATTGTGTAGCAGCATTATTCAAACCTTAACCCGCTGTTAAATTGCAAGTGTGCGATCTGGTTAACTCTACCCTTTTCAATGCAAAAATGAACCCCGATACCATAAAACACAGTCAATGCCCTTCAGTCCCTCCACCATCTCCTGTAGATACTCCAGCTGTGAATACTGAAAAGTCACATGTCCCAATACCTAAAAAGTACAGTAATTTCTCGCCTTGCCCGTTCCCTCACCCTTCCCAGATGTTCTGGTTGCCCGCAGGTCGAGTCTGGCACTGAATTGCGGGAGTATCACCTACGATATTTACCCTTTCAGTGCCAGTTAGAAGCTGCAGGAAAGGCATTAGCATTCGCCTAGAGGCGGCGGGGGGGAGAAGAGGGGTGTGTAAGGCAGGGCCAGAGCAACAGGCAAAGGGGGAAATTAACTCTGAGATTGCAGCCCTGAAAGTATCTTTTTCTGTTTCTTTATATATAAAACACAACAGGAAATGGACTTGGGGTGGGGGGTGTGGTGCATAGAGGGAGAAACCCTAAAAAGAAATGCACATCACAGAGGTTTCGCTTGACTTCAGAGGCCAAACACATACAGCAGAGGGAAAGAGCGCTCAAACATGTGGTGAGGATTATCAGTTTGGAAAGGAAAAGCAATAGATCAATTCAGGAGTCTGCAGTTACCAGAAGATACAGATACGGAGTTCTCTGATTTGGAATGGCTAGGCCATACTTTTGTCATCTGTTTAACCAAAGACCTATATCAATGGCGGGGATCTCACACACAGTATCGTGTGCAGTTTTGGTCTACTTTGCTCAGAGGGAAACAGTGAAGGTTCACCAGACTGATTGCTGGGTTGGCAGGATTGTTGTACGAGGAGAGATTGGGTGGACCTTTTTTGCTATTTGTTCATGGGATGTGGGCATCACTGGCTAAGCCAGCATTTATTACCCATCCCTGATTGCCCTTGTTTGGAAGGCATTAAGAGTCAACCACACTGCTTTGGGTGTGGAGTCACATGTAGACCTGACCAGGTAAAGATTTCCTTCCCTAAAGAGTACCAGTGAACCAGATGGGTTTTTACGACAATCAGCAATAGTTTCATGGCCATCATTGGACCTTTAACTCCAGATTTTTGTTGGATTCAAATTTCACCATCTGCTATGGTGGGACTTGAACCCAGGTCCGCAGAGGATTACCCTGGGTCTCTGGAATACTAGTCCAGCGACAATACCACTAATGTACTTAAGAAGGAACCAGGTAGATTTCTAGACTCTAAAAGGTGTCAAGGGATATGGGGAGATTGTGGGAGTATGGCGTTAAGATGGAGGATCAGCCATGTTCATATTGAATGGTGGAGCAGGCTGGAAGGGCCAAATGACCTATTTTCTATGTTTCTGTTACACACACACACACTCCTCTTATTGTAAATGTACACATGCACATCCCTCCCACAGTAACAGAGCAGGAGAGGGATGATACATGAGCCATTGGCCTTTGGGAGCTCTGTATTTATGAAAGGGAGACAAGAGGTTATCGGAAATTCCAGAATTACCAAGGCAAGGTGGTACAGCTTTAAGAAAACTTACATTCCCTTGAGTCAGGAATTTTTGCAGTCAGTAATGGACAAAATGATTCAGAGGAAGGGACGGAGAGTGAGAAGGTGTAAACTGGACAGTAATCCCTTTTACTATTTGATCCATCGCTGCAGATAAAGACACGGCTTTTGTGGGTGTATAAATGTGGCCCAATTTAACCAGTAAAGCTCTATTCTGTGGGTTTGATGGGTGTCCTGGATCTGCTTCAACCTATTTATATCCATATACACAATGAATATTTTGTATACATACACATATTTGACATATGCAAAATGTTCACACTAGCATTTTATATTTGTATGTGTGTACATGCATATGCATCACACACAGGCTATGGGATGGGGACATCTCCAAGGTCACAGATGTACAATCTGATATATCTGGCCCCATTGCTGCAGCCCGAGGTACACAGTGGTTCATCAGAGCTCTAATTCCAACTGTCAGGAAGTGGGCAGGATCAGGAGGCCAATGGCTAGAGACACAGGAATTAGCGTTGAGGCAGTGGCATAGTGGTGTTGTCACTGACTAGTGTTCCAGAGACCCAGTGTAATGCTCTTGGCACCTAGGTTCAAATCCCACTATGGCACATTGCGAAATTCAGTAAAAAATCTGGAATTAAAAGTCTGATGACAATCATGGAACTATTGCCCATCTGGGAAGGAAATCTGCCATCCTTACCTGGTCTGGCCTATGTGGGATTCCAGACCCACAGCAATGAGGTTGACTCTTAAAAGCCCTCTGAACAAGGGCAATTAGTGATGGCCTAGCCAGCGACACCTGTGATGATGGGAGGAATCGGCTCATAATCAAAGAGCCATCGCTAATCAATGGACAAGGAGGCTGAACTGTAGCATGAAGAGATCATTGTGACATCTAGAGTCATGTTAAAGCAACGTTAAATCTGAGAATTGTTAGGACATCATCTTGTAATATACCCAGAGCCCCATCCTAACAGTAGGAAATGGTCTAAGAAGTCAGAGCCCAGTCCCTGTGAGCCGTGTGCAGCTTTCCTTAAATTAAGGAGGATCTGGGATTAACTGCATAATTGTGAATGATTTGCTGTAGAGAGAGACCAGTGAGCACAGGGATATAGATAGAGCAAACATTTGGCTCCTTCCTTCCGACAGCTAATGTTAGATCTGACTGACTGTTGGATGGACATCGCTGGGTAGGGAAAGCACAGGAAAAGATCCTTTTTTGTCAAGTGATTTATAAAGATGTTCTCTTGCATTGCAATTTAGTTCCAGAATGTTAACTAGCAGGAACTAAACTCCATCACCATGCGCTATCCACAATCGATGTACCTTCTGAAAAAGTTGCCACAGACCTGGCAGGGTCTTGAGAGTGGTTAGTATACGCTATTGATTGTTGATTATGCAACCAGACATCCAGAGGCTATCCCCTATTATGAAACACAATACCAAAAACATTGGCAATGAATTGATTAGGATGCTTTCCAGGAATGGAATTCCAAAAGAGATTATGACAGATCAGGGCACCCCAATTATGTTCACACCAACAGAAGACCTCTTAAGTTGTTAAAGGATTAAGGCTGTTTGTAATTCAAGTGCATCATCTGCAGACTGATGGGTTGGTACAGACTTTCAGTAAGGCTAAAGCAGGAATAGCAAGAATTAGATGTCTTGTTATTGTACATAACGCCTGCAATTTGAAAAGTTCCTCGGTCCTTCTATCTTCCGGGCATTGAGACAAACCACTTGTGTTTCTAGATATTGACCAAGAATTTCCACTTTGGGCAGAATTGGCAACCAGGAGACAGATTGCGTTAGGTTTCCTAGTCGATGTTATGGTTCGAATTTCCACTTATAATGACAAATGTAAAATTTCCCATGAACCAGAACAATTGGGCAGCTTGATAATGTAATTCTTCATATTTTTCTCCTTGCATTAAATTAAATTCATATCCCTCTCTATTTAAGAGTGGTAACCTGGTGAGGTTTGATTAATACAGCTGAAAATGGATTGATCATAAAAAAAGCATTTTTAATCAGTGCCTAATCTACTGAGTGACCCGATTTTTTAGTTACTGAAAATGAATTTTTAAAAACTATACAAAATCATTTACTACTCTCATTGGTGTGCAGTTGTCAGCTTCCTAGCAACTTTAATATTTTTTCATATTTAGAAGCTTTTAAAAAAAAAAGTGCTTATTAGTTCCCTTGAAGGCCTGCAAATGGGTACAATTGGCAAAAACTCAACACTGGTGAATCATTCGATCTAGAGGGGGGTCTGGTTTCCAAGTCACGGAAACTCGATTTGCATTGGATCTATCAGCGCTCGGAGTTTCTCAGTCTTTTCCGCTGGTTTGTCCAACTTTGGGTGAATGGTGGAGCTTAACAGGATCTCCCTCAGCCCCCATCCCCATTATTAGAGAGGATTGGGAGGGGAGGGAGTAGCCCCTCTGTGGAATGAGATGGAACGTATTGTGAAAATGCGGGAAGAGGATGGAGACAGCCACTCCTGTTGTCAGGTAGTACCTGATAAAGGCACAGAAAGAGCCATGGGCCTACTGTAAATAAGCAGGTGGCGAGTCAGAGACAGAAAAATGGACCATGGGGACTAAGCAGACATTTAGGTTGGCAAGCCCCTGCCTCCAACAGCTACTGTCGGCAGAACTTGAAACGATTCAGGCAGGGAGAGTTGAATGAGGGTGAAAAAAGGTTTCTTAATGTTCGAAGCAGTGCTGGATAGTTTGAGTCAGGCAGGCTTGATGGCCAAGTATGAGAAATGCCATGTGTGTTAGCTGTAGTCTGGGATGAACTAATCAAGTCCCAATTTGACAAGGTAGAGACAATTAGAAAATAGCTCACAGCTGTATCAAATAAACAAGTGAGAACTATTTGGGGCCTGCATAATTTATCCCAGTCCTCCCCCTCACGGAAACCCTTTTGACAGATCCAATCAAATCTCAGGAGCCAAATAAGATCGCTGGAGGGGAGAAAGCATTTGGGGACCTTCAGGATGCCTTATGCTCAGACTGAGAACTGAGAATCCAACCCCACCCCCCAACCCCTTTGGATGCAAGGAATGTTGGCCTGGAGCAGTACAATCCCAAGTTACTGAAGGGGCCAGGTATCACACAGCTGAGCAGATTGTTCTGTTCTCATGGTAGGAACTATGTTAGAGTCGAGAAGGAGCATATAGTAATCAAATGGGTGGCGGAGTCCATAAAATATGTTTTATCAGAGAGAACCTTTGGCCCCCAACCCCCACTTCCCCTTGCCAATTTATGTGGAAGTGGATGAGTAAGGAAAGGAATTCATGGGTAACTTGTTGGTTTATGTTCCTCTAACCACACACCTTTACTGGTTGAGCAGGAACGTGATGACCCTCCATCCAGTTAATACCTTACAACAGGAGCTGCACAAGTACCTAGCTCTTTGCAGGCACAGGCACTACATAACAGAGAGAGAGAGAGAGAGACAATACATACGTGAACAATAGACCTACAGGAGATCTCTCTCTCTCCACAAATACACAGAGATTTGACTCCACCTCAGAGCCCGACATCTGCAGCAGAAGGAATGAACACACAGATACATCGTGAGGCTGATCAGTTTGGCAGAAGGAAAAGTAATAGATTAACTTAGGAGTTTTCAGTTAGCAGAAAATACAGGTACTCTCGGATATGGAATGGTCGGGCCACAGACTCTCATCACACGTTTAACCGAAGTTATAGATTGATGGAGCGGGTTATTCAGACGGGCAAACAGGCACATACATACATATACACATGCACACACGCCTCCCACATATACAGTAAAGGGATGATACATGAACTATAAGCCTTTTGGAGCCCTGTATACGTGATATGGATATGAAGTTATATAAAATTCCAGGATTACCAAGGCAAGGCAACATCGCTTTAAGGAATCCTCGTTGCCTTGAGTTAGGAATTTTTCACAGCCTGTAATGGATAAAAGGCAGGGAAAGGATTTAGTTTAAAAGTGGAAGGAGCCGAGAGTGAGAAGGCGTCGGCTGGGCAGTAATCCCCGTTACTGTTTGATCCATCACTGCCGATAAAGACACCGTCGCCTTTTTATCTGGGTACAATTTAACTGCGCAGCAACAGCATCTCCTCTCTTTCAAAGCCCCACAGGCCCACGATACAGTTGTATAGTTTGACAAGACCCACCTGCTGAATCTCTGGGTCTAACATCAACAATGGAGAAGCTTCAGCAGTAATAGATAAATTGTGGATTGCAACAGGAGTAAAGGCAGCAAGCAGAGAGATCCCGGGAGCAGCACAAGGCTCTGATCAGCCTTGAGTGTGGGAGTTTACAGGAGCCTCACTTCCCCTCCCCAACGCCCCCATTCTTTTTCTGCACCCCAATTTCACTGACTCTTTTCTGCAGAATGCCTCATTTTGACCCTGAATCTAGACAGTAAATACAGGCTGTTCAACCTCGAATAGCATCACAGCCAGTTTTGTTTCCATCCCACCACTGTACACGTACATATACACTTCAGCAGACATTAGGAAGAGGGAGGTCACTGGACAGTGATCAGGAGCAGCATCCTTTTGGATTCCCCCTCTCCCCACCCCCTCTCTGTCGGCACTGAGGTCAACTTTAGCCACTCCAGTCAAGTCCAGCTCGCTCAGTACCTGACCAGCGATTGAACATGAGGAGGTTTCTGGGCGAGTCCCTGCTTGTCCAGGTTAACAAGTGGCTACAAGACTGAGACTTGAAAGCGGCACAAGACCAATCCCCGTCCCAAAGTCCATTTGCTTTGGCAGAAAGATGCTACTATGGTAAACTAGTGTGAGGGCGTCCAAAAACCGAGAACTGTGGAGGCCCCCAGTGAAATAACGTGCCATCCTAATTCGCTCCTTCCAAGTATTTTTGAAGTCCGCTGTCCTTTTGGAAAACCCATGGAATTTCAACAGAAAACCAAACCTCAAGATACTCTGTCCGTGACATTCTGACTGAAAGAGTGGCTCGGTAACCTGCCCCCCCCCAACACCTCACCCCCCCTCCCCACCCCCCTCACCCCCCCCCTCACCCCCCACCCCCCCCTCACCCCACCCCCCCTCCCCACCCCCCTCACCCCCACCCCCGGAGCCTTGCCACATTCCAGCTCCTCAGCGTGCTCCAGACTTTCCACAGCCTCTGTTCGACCCTGACCCCCAAGAGCTGGGGGGGAGGAACTTGCTCTCGCTTGTCCGTCCCGGAGGTCTCTGCCCATTAGCTTTGGGAATGCTCACCTGGGTCATATCAGATCCCTTTCTCTTTTAGAGAAGAAAAAAGACAATTTTTGACAAAGAACCTTCGACGCCTCCTCCTCCTCCTCCTCCTCCTCTTCCTCCCCCACCCCCCCCGCCCCCCAACCCACCGGCCTGAAGAACTCAGTCCGAGGAAATTGAAATAGTTTGAAAGTTTGGGTTCGAAACCCCATCTAATCTTCTTCAATTGAGTCTTCCAACGTGCTCGTGATACCAGACGTTCAGTTTGAATAGCGCTATTTAAGTGATTTGGTCCTTCCAGAGGGGTGTTGGGACAAGGCACGCAATGTATCCCGTTACCACCCCCCTGCCCCCCCCCACCCCCAACCACCCCCACCCAAAAACTCTTGCCTCAAAAGAACTTGTCGTCTATCCTAAAGTGGGGCCTGGTGACGTCGTCGGGGTTGATGAAGACGGAGATGGATTTCCCCGGATTCTCGGTCACCAGCTGCTGCAGCTTCTTGGCCAGTCGGTCATCTGGCTGCCGGTTGTCACCGGGCCCGTTGTCCGAGGACGGGGAAGGCGTGCCGGAGCCGCTGCCCCTCCGGTGGGCGTCCTGGGTCAGCCGGTTGGCCGCCTTGGCGTGCTGGACGGCGGTCCGCAGGTGCTCGGCGGGGTCCGAGCGCACCGACGAGAGCTTGCGGGCGTGGAGCACAGCCGTCTCGTCCGACAGGTGCTCGAACATGTTGCACTGCGGGATGAAGTAGTTGGGGCAGGACCTGTTGACCAGGCAGTGCTGGAGGTCATCGATCAAGCCGAGCAGGAAGTCCGCAGCGTATTCCTCTTGGGCCAAGAAGCTGGCAGGGAGTCTATCACAAGCCCAGAGCATCATGCTCCTCAAGTGGTACGGGCTGATGGCTTTGGGTCTGGACAAGAGTTTCATGATAATAGCCTTGCAAGCTTGGTAGGCTTGCATGAGGCTGCTGGAGATGCACTTCTTCAGCTGGACCTCACTGCGAGCAAAGGACAAGCGCCACTCGTTTTCCCTCTTCCCATTAAGAGAGGCGGCCGGCACCAGGTAGAAACCACTGATGACCTCCTCCTCTGTGATCTTGCCGTCCCAGAAGTGGTTCTCCATCAGCCAGCTCTGCGCCACGGCAGGCCAGCCCTTGAAGGAGACCACGGGGATGATGTCGTACAGCATGCGGCTGGAGCCTACGGCCAGGATGACCGAGATCACCGTGCCGTTCCTCTCCACCTTCTCAACTTTGGGCATCCCGCGTTGGGGCTTCTTCTGGATCTCAGCCAGCACGATGGTGATGGCATCGTAAAACCAGTCTGCCACCCGGGTGGGGGAGAAAAAGTAGTTGGTGCCCCCATTGATGTGGTCCACAATGGTGCAGCAGTCTTTCCACTTGTTGATGGTTCCTTCATCAAACAGCCTGAGACTCAGCCAAGAGTGACAGAGTGCGGAGTGCCGCATGTCCAGAGTGACCGGCTGGTTGCGGTCGTGGAGTTTGAGGGCCGGGACCAGAAGAGTGAAGTCCATGTCATAATCCGTCCCCCGGACATAGATGCTAAGCTCCTCGAGGTCCATATCCACCACACCTTCCCGGACACCTCCGGACAGCAGGAGATACTCGTTGGCCACTGGAAGCTTCTGGTCCAACTTCTGCACCATGCCTGGTCAAAACAAAACAAAATAAATATACACAAAAGAGACAGTAATAAGCTTGGAAGAACAAACCAAATAAATTGCTCCTTTTGAAACATCCTTCTGAGTTTATCAAAGATGAAATTCTAGGTGATGTTGATCTCCCAGTTTCTCATCATCCTTTGGTGCCTGGACCCCTCAGAGATCTCTGCACTCCTCCAATTCTGGCATCTTGGACATACCCGATTTTTATCGTTTCGCCATTGGCGGCTTTGCCTTCAGCTGCCTGGGCACTAGGCTCTGGACTTCCCTCCCTAAACCTCATCACCCCTTTAAGACACCCCTTAAAACTGCACCCCCTTACCTGGTCTAATATCTTGTTCTGTGGCTCGGTTGGCAAACTCTGTTCAATAAAACTCCTGTGCAAAGCTTAGGATTTACTATGTTAAAGATGCACATTAGATTATCAATAAAGATACAATTAATCAGTGACACAGGCTAGGATGAGGCAGGGTTATGGAGTAACAAGTGAGGGAGAGCTGGATTCTCAGTGAAGGTCCTACAACAGCAATTTGCATTTGCCTTTAACTTAGCAAAACATCCCAAGGTGCTTCATAGGGTAATTACAAATCAAAATTTGACATCAAATGACAAAAGGAGATATTAGTACAGATGACCAAAACTTTGTCAAAGACGCATGTTTTAAGGAGTGGCTTAAAGGAGGAAAGAGAGGGAGAGAGGAGGGCAAGGGTTAAGGAGGGAATTCGAGAGCTGGGGACTCAGGGAGCTGAAGGCATGACCAACTGGGGAGGCCCAAGAGGCCAGAATTAAAAGGAGCGTGATGTTGTTGGGCTGGAGCAAGTTGGAGAGGTAGGAAGGGGCGAGACCATGGAGGGAGTTGAAAACAAGGAATGAATTTTAAAATTGAGGTGCTGCTTAACATGGAATATAAGTAGGAACATGGCAGCGATACACAGAGATGGGGAAGATGTCACTAAGAGACAGTGTAGAGAAGTTGGATTAATGACTACTTGGAGCTGAAGTCCACTTGCATTGATCAGTCCTTGAAATAACTTCAATCTGTCAATACCATTATATATCTTTATGAAGTTCCCTCATCACTTCCAAGCAGTTGCAGTATTTTCTCAGCCTCAGTCCTCTGGTCCATGTGAGTAACCCAGTGACTCCTTCTTGTCCCCCCATTAATACCCACACAGCCTACAAGCACCTGGATAGTTTATGGTGTTTGCTTGCAGCCTCTGAGTCTGAAGATTGTGGGTTCAAGTCCCCACTACACAAACTTGAGTATAAAATCTAGGATGATACCCAGTGCTGGACTGTCAGAGATATTAACTTATGGATGAGACATCAAACCGAGGCCCCTCTCTGCCTTTCTGGGTGGATGTAAAGGATCACACTGCTACTAATTTGAAGAGGAGCACAGGAGCTGGCATCAGACTTAATCCCTCAGTCAAAAATCAGCAAAACAGGTCATCTGCTCATGATAACAGTATTGTTTGCGGGATCTTGCTGTGCACAAATTGGCTACCCCATGTCTTATATTACAACAGTGACTACACTTGAAAAGTATTTAATCGGATGTAAAGCACTTTGTAGGGCATCCTGAGGTCATAAAAAAAATGCTGCATAAATGGAAGCTCTTTCTTTTCTCTCTCCCTCCCTGGATGACGGCGCACCAGATGGGTGCACACATGTTCGAGGTGCCCAGGTGGCATTATCGACTTGCTCTAGGCAACTGTGAGCATGACTGGTGCCTGCAGATGTTGTGCTGATATTTTATATCAAGCATTTTACCGTAACCCCTGGTACAGGCACCAGGGTCCTCCATGGCTGCAAAGCTTTCTTTCTGTATCATTCACCGGTCGCTGGAGAATATAAAATCATACAGCTCAGAAGGAGGCCATTCAGCCCATTGTGCCTGTGCTCTCTCTTTGAAAGAATTATCCAATTATATTCACTCCCCTCCTCTTTCCCCCATTGCCCTGTAAATTGCTCCCTTTTTTTTTTAAGTATTATCCAATTCCCTTTTGAAAAAGTTATTGAACATGTTTCCACCACCCTTTCAGGCAGCACCTTCCAGATCATAACTCACTGTGTAAAAAGAAAATTCTTCTCATCTCCCCCTCGGTTCCTTTGCCAATAGCCTTCAATCTGTCTTGGCAGGTTACTAAAGCTTTTACCACTGGAGACAATTTCTCCTTATTTACGCTCTCAAAACCCATTATCATGTTGAATGCCTCAATTAAACTTACTCCTTAACTGTAAATTTGGGCAGAGTTTCCTCCTGTCAAAGTTCAGCACAGTAACCAGGGGAAAAAAACCAGGGAACCATTGCACATACATAACAGATCCCAGCCTCTCCCTCATTCCCTAATCAGAAGATGGAAATCTTCATCAACATCAGTTTATATTTTATATGACAAGGAATTACCTAGCACAGAAACAGACCATTGGGCCCAACCAGCTTCTGCTGTTGTTTTTCTCTTCTCCCATTCCATCTGCCCCATCTCAGCCTTTCAGGATATTTTTTTTATTTCCTTTTCTCTCTCATACCCATCCAGTTTCCTTTTGAAAGCACCTAAACCACTTGCCTCAAGCACTCCAGTGGTAGCAAGTCCCAGATTCTAATCATTCTCTCGTAAACAGATTTCTCCTCAAGTCACGCTTTTGATGTAGATGAATGTTCCTCCTTACTTCACAGGAACATAATCGGTCTAAGATAGCCACAAGTTCCCAGGCCCCACCAGTAAAGTCTGGGACCTGGTTTGTGAATTTTTGGTTAACATTCCCACACTCCCCACAGATATAGAGGCTTGAAAATAACAAGAAGTGGGATTTTCACTGACTTGGATAAAGGAATAGAGAACCATACATCGAGATATGGGCATCACACAGCTTCACAGAATTGTTACAGTACAGGAGACAGCCATTCAGCCCATCGTGTCTGTACCAGCTCTCCAAATGAGCAACCCACTTAGTGCCATTCTCTCGCCTTCTCCCCGTAACCCTACACATTCTTCCTTCTCAGGTAACAGTCTAATTCCCTTCTGAATACCTCGATTGAACCTGCCTCCACCACATTCTCAGCCAGAACATTCCAGATCTTAACCACTTGCTGCGTGAAAATGTTCTTTCTCATATCACTTTTGCTTCTTTTACTAATGACTTTAAATCAGTGCCCTCTCGTTCTCGATCTTTTCATGAATGGGGACGGTTTCTCCCTATCTATTCTGTCCAGATCCCTCATGATTTTGAATACCTCTATCAAATCTCTTCTCCACCTTCGCTTCTCTTAGGAAAGCAATCCTAACTTCTCCAGTCCATCTTCATACCTGAAGTTCTTCATCCCTGGAACCACTGCCATGAATCCTTTCTGCACCCTCTTTAATGCTTTCACATCCTGCAGCGCCCAGAACTGGAGACCATACTTTAGCTGAGTCCAAACTAGTGTCTTACACAACTTCAATGTTCCCTCCAAGACACCCTGGTCCACTCCTCTATCACCCCCAACACCTCAACCCCCTCCCACGGCACCTTCCCATGCAACCGCAGAAGGTGCAACACCTGCCCCTTTACTTCCCCCCCTTCTCACCGTCCAAGGGCCCAAACACTCCTGTCAAGTGAAGCAGCATTTCACTAGCACTTCCCTCAATTTAGTCTACTGCATTCGCTGCTCCCAATGCGGTTTCCTCTACATTGGAGAGACCAAACGCAGACTGGGTGACCGCTTTGTGGAACACCTTCGGTCTGTCCGCAAGCATGACCCAGACCTCCCTGTCGCTTGCCATTTCAACACTCCACCCTGCTCTCATGCCCACATGTCCGTCCTTGGCCTGCTGCAATGTTCCAGTGAAGCTCAACGCAAACTGGAGGAACAGCGCCTCATCTTCCAACTAGGCACTTTACAGCCTTCCGGACTGAATATTGAGTTCAACAATTTCAGATCATGAACTCTCTCCTCCATCCCCAACCCCTTTCCGATCCCCCTTTTTCCACTAATTTATAATTTTGTTTAAAACTATTTTTTTCTCTTCCCTCCTATTTTTAAATTTATTTCAATCTATTGTTTCATCTCCACCTTTTAGCCCATTTCGATCCCTTCCCTCCACCCCACCCATACTAGTGCCATCAGCCACTAGCTTGTCCTGCTTGCTTCCCTTAATGTCCCCATTAGCACATCCTTTATATAATATCACCATCAACGCCCCTTTGTCCTTTTGTTTATGACATCTTTGGCAGTCTCTTCTTGGCCTCCACCTATCACTGGCCCCCTATTGAGCTCTCCAGTCCCACCCCCCCTCAACCAGCTTATATTTCATCTCATTTCTACATGTCTTAGTTCTGATGAGGGGTCATATGGACTTGAAACATCAACTGTATCCCTCTCCACAGTCCTGTTGAGTTTTTCCAGGTATTTTTGTTTTTGTTCTAACCTCCTTGCCCTTGTACTTTCCGCCCCTATTAATAAAGCCTAGAATATTGTTGGCTTTATTAACTGCTCTCTCAACCTATCCTGCCATCTTCAATAATTTATGCACATATACACCCAGGTCCCTCTGCTCCTGCACTCCACTTAGAATTGTACCAATTATTTTATATGGGAGGATGTTCCGCATATCCTACACAGACAAAGACTAATGAGGAAGTGCTGGAAATGGCTGAAGAGGGAATTAGTAGATAACATCAAGGAGAGAAAGATATAATAGTTGCTTGGTAGTACAGAACTTTAATATTGCTGAAAAGAGAGACATATGTCAAAGCTTTTCATCTTGCACTCATTAAGTCAAACACAAGAATGATCAGAACAATTTATACTTCAGGAAAAAAGGGTGCTAATTGGTTGACAAGTCAACTTGGCTGAGGCCTTGCAATGGAAAAAGCAAGGGGAACTATTAGCTCCCCAGACTCCTGGGTAATTTGAAAAGGCGCAAGGTTTGAACATATTCCTTAGTTTTCAGAAAATGAGTTCCTGTGTGTGAATGTATGGTGCTTCTAGCAAGTGTAAATGAGCCACATTATGAGATCAACTGATTATCTTGGTTGTTAGTGTAGCCAATAGCGTATTCATGATTGTTCAACAAGTGCTGCCCAATCGCAGAAATCACATTTAACAGCTTGTAATGTGGGAGAGGGAAGCAGTGGAGAAAATGGATGATGGACGTAACGGACTGAATGCAGTTGACTCAATGTGGAACGTGTAAAGGCAGCACAGAACACACAGAGATGGAGACCCAGGGCAATCAACCTTCCAGCAAGTAGATGACATAAATGAACGAACATCCAAGTTTGCTGATGACACCAAGCTAGATGGTACAATAAGTCATGGAGCTAGGAGTCGAAAGTTAAAGCAGAAAGTTGCAAATATATAGACAGATGAGTGAGTGGGAAAAACTGTGACAGGTAGAATTCAATGTGGGGAAGCAGGAGGTCATTCACTTTGGGTTGAAGAAAGGCAGGTGAGTGTATTTTTTAAAATGATGAGATTAGGAACCGTGAAGGAACATAAAATGTACAGAAATCACGAAAAGAACTGCTGGATAAGTACAAAAAATTATTCAAAAAGCTAATGGAATATCAGTTTCATCCCAAAGGACCTTGGAGTACAAAGAGTTGGAAGTTATGGAACAGTTATGTCAAGGTCCGATTAGACCCAATCTGGGGCAGCTGCATTCAGTCCTGGGCAGTGCACCTCAGGAAGAACCTTGGAAGGGATACAGCACAGATTCACCAGAGTAACACTGGGTCTAAAAAGGTTATCTTATGAGGTAAGGTTGCACAGACTAGGCTTGTATTCCCTCAGGTACAGAAGATTAAGGTGGGATCTAATCAAGGTCATTAAAATGATTACAAGATTTGATGGGGTAGATGGAGAGAAACTATTTCTTTATGGGGTGGGGGGGGAGTCCAACAGAAGGGTTCAGAACCTTAAAATTAGAGCTAGATCATTCAGGGCTGATATCAGGAAGCATTTCTTTACACAAAGGAGAGTGGAAATCCAGAACTCTAACCCCAAAAAGGCTATTGGGGCTGTGGGTGGTGGGTGGGGCTGGGGCTGGGGGTGATTTTTGTTAGGTAAGAATATGAAGGGTTACTGAACCAAGGCAGTTTGACAGGGTTAAGATACAGATCAACCATGATCTAATTGAATGGTGGAGCAGGCTCCAGGGGCTGAAAGGTCCCCTCCCATTCCTAATTATAAATTAATAAAAAGAGACTAAATTGATATTAAGAGTTGGATTAATACATTAAATGGATTAAATAAATTTATATATTCTTTACTGCATTTAAATAATTGTAATTGAGCGTAATTAATTTCTGAAATGGATAATTATTGAATGTAAAGAGTGATTTAATTCAGTACAACTTCATTTCCCAAGAGGTTAATTCACTGTATTTGGTGTACAATCCCTCCTTTTTATCTACTTCTGCCGGAAAAATAAAAAGAGATTGCTGATTTGGGGAGAAAGATACACAGGCAATACATTAAACTTGGAAATTAATGAGAGAGCAAGAGAGTGATAGGAGGCGAGAGATTACACAAATGAGCGTGAGGGAATGAGACAGATGAGATGAGAGAACGAAGCAAGAGAGCAGTGAAGCAAAAGTGAGCACAGAATTCTTTCCACAAACCAGTCTGATAATGAGCATGAGGCAGGGGGTGAACAAGCAAAAGCACAAGGGAGAAACAGAGCTTGTGAGAGAGTGCACAAGAGAGACAAATAGGTGAGAGTCTGTGAGAGAGGCAGACTACAGGCAGGGCAATAGACAGACAGAGCAAACAGGACAGACAAATAGAGAGTAAGCGACAGACAGCCAGCATAAGATTGCAATTGTAGGTTGCTGCAGAAATCAGAGCAGATCCACTGTCTGGTAGATGCAACAAAACATCTCAGCGAGTGTGAACAATGATAATGATCAGCAGGGATTATCGAGCAGGTTACACTGCCTCTTGCCCAACCTGACTAGCTCAAGAGACTGAGCAGTTACAGAATCACAGAATTTTAACAGCATAGAAGGAGGCCATTTGGCCCATTGTATCTGCACAGGCTCTCCAAATGAGCATTGTGACCTAATACCATTGCCCTGCCTTTTCCCTGTAATCCTGCACATAATGCACTCTTGAATGCCTGCCTTGATTGAACCCGCCTCCTCCACACTTCCAGGCCTGACCCACTCAGTGTATGAAAAAGTTTTTTTCTCACGTCACATGTGCTTCTTTTGCAAATCACTTTAAATCTGTTCCCTCTTGTTCTTGATCCTTTTACAAACAGGAACAACTTCTTCCTATCTACTTTGTCCAGCCCCCTATGATTTTGAACACCTCAATCAAATCTCCTCTTAGCCTTCTTCTCTCCAAGGAGAACAGTCCCAGCCTCTCCAATCTATCTTTGTAGCTGAAGTTTCTTATCCCTGGAACCATTCTTGTAAACCTCTTCTGCACTCTCTCCAGTTCACACCCTTCCTATAATGTGGTGCCCAGAACTGTACACAATACTTCAGCTGAGATCTAATGAGCGTCTGCTCCTGCAGCCTTTTCAAAATTTAATCTCTTATTTTATATTGTCTGTCCATGTTCCTCCTACCACCTGACACTTCTCCGCATTGAACTTCATCTGCCACTTATCTGCCCACTCCACCAACCTGTCTATGTCCTTTTGAAGTTCCACACCATCCTTCTCACAATCCACAACACTCCCAAGCTTCATATCATCCGCAAATGTTGAAATTGTCCCCTGCACACCAAGAGCTAAATCATTAATATACATCAGGAAAAGCAAGGGTCCCAATACCGACCCCTGGAGAACTCTTCCTCCAGTCCGAAAAGTATCCATTGAATATTATTCTTTGCTTCCTATCTTTTCAGCCAATTTTGTATCCACGTTGCTACTGTCCATTTTATTCCAAAAGTGCAATAACTTTTCTCAAGCCTGTTGGCCCTTTATGTTGGCTGCAAGTCACATAATCCCTCTTCGCTTCTCTAATATGCTTTTTCACCTCCCCTCTGACCCTTCTGTATTCCTCTTGGTTCTCAATTGTATTTTCGACCTTACACCTGTCAAAAGCACACTTTTCCTTCTTTATCTTAATTGCAATCTCCTTTTTCACGTAGAGAGTTCAAGATTTGTTTGCCCTACCTCTCCCTTTCGATGGAATATACTTTGACTGTGTCTGAACTAATTCTTTTTTGAAGGTGGCCCATTGTTCAGCTGCAGTTTTTCCTGCAGTTTCGTTCCAGTCTATCTGGCCCAGCTCTGTTCTTGCCCAATCGAAGTCAGCTCTTACCCAATTATTTATTCTTACTCTGAATTGCCTGTCGTCCTTTTCTATCGTCATCCTAAAACATACAACACAACGATCACTGTCTCCTAAATGTTCCCCCACTGACACTTGATCTACTTGGCCCACC